>NC_135543.1:300000-533399 GCF_045843805.1 Urocitellus parryii
AGGCGGAGGTGAAGGATCTGTTGTCAGACAGGGCTAGACTGAGGATGCTGCCTGCACCTGGCAGGACAAGCCCCATGTGACCGACAGACCCCAGGTGATGATGGCATGGGGCGGGTACCTGGCGAGCTCCGGCAATCCCCCCCGTGTTCACTGGAGGCTCTGGAACAAAGCAGTTTGTCGGAAACACATCACCTGGTGGGGAGGGGCGAGGACGCAGCTTGCTGAGTAGCTCAGCACCTGGTCTTCCCGGAGGACCCCGCCCCAGGCCTTCTTTGGAGACCCTGCCCACTCCTCACTGAAGACGCCCCAGTCCCCACTCTGGCTCAGGTATTTCTCACCATCAGATCTATTTTATTTCTGAGAAAACAGAATTGGTGGAAGGGGAACCAAGTGGATCTTCCCTGGATGTGCCGGGCGTGTCTCAGGGCTCTTGGAAGTTCCCTTCTCAGAGCTGGAGTTCCAGGTTTAAGGAGTGGCCCAGGCTGGGATGGTGGTGCGGCTTGGTGCACAGATGGAGGGGCGGCCTGGTGGGGGGTGCAGGTGTGCTCAGGCCTGAGGGGTGTTAGTGCAGATCTGGGCTCTGGCCTGCTGCAAAGTTTTGGAGGGGCCAGGTTGGCCCATGTGACCACCGCGAATCCAGACTGCTGGGGTAGCTGGAGCCACAGGTTGGCCGGGAGGCTTCCTCACCGTGGGGCTGGGACCATGAGGACCCAAGGCTCTGGTCAGGGGTGATGCCACCCCCAGGAGCCAGATGGGAGGAAGGAGGCGTGCAGAGTGGGTGTGCCCACTCTGGGTATACACATGGGGCTCATGGCAAGTGGCTGTGGGGTTGGGTCTGGGCTCACTTCTCAGGGGGCCTCATCTGTGTGTTCCGGGCTGCATCTCCTGGGATCGTGTGAAGGCAGCACTCAGCGAAGGATGATAGCAGCCATGTGTGGAGGGTGGGAGGCCCCAGGTTGCCCCTGCACCCTGTGGAGGGTCTCATGGAGTGATCTCCCTGCCAGGAGCATGCTGGACTGGATCTGGGCACTGCCCAGTGAGGTTCACTCAGAGGGCTGCTCCCCTGGCCAGTGTTCGACTCCCTGGAGGAAGGTCTTTGTCCTGTGTGGGCCATGTGGGCTGCCTTGGGGCTGCCTTAGCAAGTGCAGACGGTGGAATCCCTCCCCAAGTCCAAGTTTGCAGAGACCAGCTGTCAGGATCACAGCCCAGGCCCCCAAGGTCAGCTCTTCCTGTGCCTCTGACCTGGAAGGGGAGTCCCCAGTTCTTACACTGTCCATCTCCTAGGCCAGCTTCAGCAGGCACTGAAGGGACACAGACACTCAGCCTGTGCTGGGCCACTTCAGCAGATGAGGGTGGGCACCTGGACACAGGACCTGTGGTCAGATGGGGGCATGTTCTTTCCTTGACCCAGGAATGCAGAGATCATGGTTGCTGCTGCTCAGATGTGTTGTCCACCTTGGTGGCTGAGGTCTTATGTCACCCAAGAGTCAATTCTGGTGGCTTTTCCTCTGAATCCAAAATGGTCCTGAGCCCCGCGTTGGGTGCCAGGGAGCTCCCCGTTTCGGCAGAGGGACGCAGGTGTGGCACTGGAGAGGGCAGTGCGCGGAGGCTCCTCCGAGGCAGGACACGAGTCCTTTGCTTGCACAGGCCCTAGCTCCCTTGGGCTCTGGTGCAGCAGTGCTGGAAGCCTCCTGTGGTCCTCAGCTTCACACCCCTCCCACTGTGTGGTCTCCTGGGGTCTCTGTGTGGGCCACACCCAGTCCAGGTTGGGCCTGGCGTCCATGCCCTGTGGCCCGTCCTGGGTTCTGTTGGTTCCTGGATGTGCTCAGACATGTCCTCTCTGTGCACCCCGGACACTCATTGGATTGCCTGCCCAGAAGCCTCAGGTTCCTGTGCACCCTGCCCTGCTCCACACGGGGCGATGTGGAGGAACTCCTGAATGTGAGCTAGAGAGCAGACACTCCCAGCCTCGGGCCACCAAGATGTGTTTGAATGTGCACCTGTGATCACTTCTGGATACACAGACTGCTTGGTGGCCAGCAGCGAGGCAGTGTAGACTTTGGCCTACTTTTCTTTCTTTCTTTCTTTCTTTCTTTCTTTCTTTCTTTCTTTCTTTCTTTCTTTCTTTCTTTCTTTCTTTTTTAATATTTATTTTTTAGTTGTAGGTGGACACAATTTCTTTATTTCATTTTCATGTGGTGGTGAGGTTTGAACCCAGTGCCTCATGTATGCTAGGCGAGCGCTCTACCTCTGAGCCACAACCCCAGCCCTGGCCTCCTTTTCTGAGGGCCTCCTAGCACCACTGCTGTGGCCTAGGGAAATGTGGAGGCCCCTGGGACCACATCACAACCTCTGCCTCAAGTCCACCTGAAGATCACCAGGATAGGGCTGGGGATCACTCTATCAGTTGATAGAGTGCTTGCCTTGCATGCACAAGTCCCTGGGTTCCATCCCCAGCACCACCATTACAACAAAAACAGCAACAACAAAAAAACAAAGATCACCAGGATGCTTAAGGATGACTTTGAATTCATGTTTGAACCGACTAATTTGGGCATCCTCAAGTGAGCAGCCTTGTAGCAGGTCTTCTAGAAGTTCCTGCCTCGTGGGAATGCATGTGTCCACATGGGTGTGCACACATGGCCACACGCTGGCACACAGCGTGCACCTAGACTCACACGTTTATGATGTGTGTGTACACATGTACCCTCATGTGAATACATGCACAAAGGCACCCATACCACATGTGTGCAGAGAGGAATGCACATGCAGGAGTGCGTCTGGAGACATGGTCTTACCCACATGCACACACAGACTTGTACATACTTTGTATATCATGGAGCAACTGCTAGAGTTTTTTTGAATAATGTTTTTCCTTTTGAAAAATATGAAGATATTGTGGGTTCAGTGCCAATTATAGGAAATGATGAGCCTTTGAAAAGACGTTACTAATTAGTGCAGCAACCTGAAAGGCAGATTCTGTGGGGATATTATTTGCATTCGTCTTCCTCCAGTTTTTATGAGATTTGAAGACTGTTCCCTAACAAGTAATTATTGGAGTGGGAGTGGGATTTTGTAAGAGATAAGAGGGGGCTGAGCATTCCAAGACCTTCAACAGAGGAACGGGTTATTATTGAAGAATGGAAAGGGCTGTGTGGGGAAGGCATCCAGGCATTCGAGCGCAGAGCCTGGAGGTAGAGATGGTGCAGGCTGGAGGGAGGTGCAGGTGCCCATTGCAGGGCCACAGTTAGTGACCATGGAGGCTATGTGAGGAGAAGGAGACCAGAGGCAGCAGGTGCAGGTCACCCTCCACGGCCATGCTGTTCATCTGGCCACTCTGCCGAATCCAGCAGGACTCTGGGCTCTCGCCATTGAGCTGCAGGCACCCAGAAGCTGGATTCTGTGTCTGATCTCACATGGGCCTCGTCTTGGTCTCCTGAGCAGACCACTTGGATCTGCAGCCTTTGGGGAAGTAGAACATTTCCCCCTAGACCACCTCTACCTCATCCTCAGACCTCCGCCTAGCTCTTGGTGACAGCTGTGAGTGGAAGGTGCTCTGCAGGGCCCTTGACGACCCCTCACACAAAGCCCGTGGCCGCCATCTGACCAGGGGCTGGGACACTTTAGAGCTGGCCTGTGCCATAATCCAGTGCACCTCAGTGGCCTCAGCAGAGCACTGTGTCCAAGGATTAGGTACTGTCCTCAGGCGGCAGCTGGTCTGTCCGCCCCAGCTGGCCCCACCAGCCACGCCGGTCTCCTGACAGTGGCTCTGGAGCTGTGCCGTTGCCCGGCATGGTCCAGTGCCGGCTCCTCTCAGGCGGCAATCTTCAGGGTCCTCGGAGGCCTAGGTGTGTCGGTGCCATTGCCGTCTATGCTGTGACATCTCTCTGTGCAGACGCCACATGCGGCTTAAGCACACTCCAGTTCACAGGCACCCGGTGCTCAGCCACCCAGGCTCTTTGGAACAAAGTTGTCCTGAACATCCGTGTGCAGGTTTTCCTGTGGACTCATGTTTTCCCCTCTGGGGCAGACAGGTGGGCCTGTGAGGGCTGGATCACGTGGCGACTGAGGGCTGAGGGAACTGCCAACCTGTCTCTCTGGTGGCTGCACCACCTCATGTCCCTGCCACCCTGTGAGGTGAGGTCCTCGTGCCCCTCCAGCCTTGTCTGTGCCTCTGGCCACCGTGGCAGGCATGTGGGGTGTGTCGCTGCGGCTTCAGTTTGCATTTCCATGGTGGCCCTGACGTGGAACGTCTCTTCAAGTGCATGGGTGCTTCCTTTCTGGAGAGTGTCTACTTGGCTCTCTGCGTTTTGTAAGTTGGTCATGTGGTGGTTTTTATTACTGAATTGTAAGAGTATATATTCCAGATAGTCAACCTCATCAACTGTATGATTTACAAATATTTCCCCCACCATTCTGTGGGTGGTCTTCTTGCTTTCTTTATGCTGTCTTTCACAGCAGATTTTACCCATATAGTGCAATGCAGTGTGTCTGCTCTCCCTTCCTTCCTTCCTTCCTTCCTTCCTTCCTTCCTTCCTTCCTTCCTTCCTTCCTTCCTTCCTTCCCATACTGGGGATTTTTTTTTTTTTTTTTTTGGCACCCAATGGTGCTTAACCACTGAGCAACATCCGAAGACCTTTTTCTGTACTTCATTTAGAGACAGTGTTTCAAGGAATTGCTGAGGGACTCAAGTTGCTGAGGCTGGTTTTGAATTTGCAATCCTCCCACCTCGGCCTCCAGAGCTGCTGCAATCACAGGCTGCGCCACCGCCCCCTGCTGCCTGCCTTTTCTTTCATCTCCTCTGAGAGAACTTGGCCTAACACAGGGTCACCTGACAGGAGGGCTGGGATTGCCTCTGTGGGTATCGTTGGGTGGGGTTCAATGGTTGGTGGAAAGTGGGGCCTGTCCCTGGTGCGCTGGGGCAGGATGGGTGGCGTGCCTGTGGGAGGGAGGCAGCTGAGCAGGTCTGGGAGTTGGCCCTCATCTCCTAGACCTGGGAGCCTTTCCAGTGGCTCCCTGGGACGGGATCAGGTGAGGGGTGTTTCAGGAGTGGTGATCTGGCAGCCAGTGTGGAGGAAGCCTGCTGGAGCCAAGAGGGAGGCTACGGGAAACCAGGAGGTGTAGCTGGGGAGCTGCAGCTGCCCCTGGCCACCAGCCACCAGAGGGAGCTGCAGACAGAAAGCCTGGTCCCTGGAGCTGGCAGTCCCCTCCCTACCTGCTTCAGTTCCCCTGGGCGGCTGAGCCGGACGGTGGGCATCCTGCTGTCTAGGGCTCCTGGGTGGGATCTGGGCCAGCTGAGTGTCTGCTGTCTAGGGACAGAGGGACTGGCTTCGGGTGGGGCTTAGCACCGTGCTGAGGCCAAGCTTGGTGTGCACCGGGGACCCCCTGGATGGCAGAACTAGTGGACTTGCTCCTTGTTCTCACAGATGGCGCTGGGGTAAAGGATCACAGAGACCCAGTGGGAGAAAGAGGTGGAATTCATCGTTTCCATCAATCATGCACTGAAATCAAAAGCCCTGGGTCCCAAGCTTGGTGGCTGTGGCTCCCAGTGAGCAGGTCCAGCCCCTAGTGTCAGGGTAGCTAGTGTCAGGGCCTCTGGAGGCTGGGCTTGAACACTTGCCCCCACAGTGGTGGGTCAGGAGGAGCTGTGGCCTGGGGAGTGGGGGTGAGGGGTTCAGGAAGCCATGGTGTCAAGCTCTGGATCATACCTGTGCATTCGGGGCCACTCAGAGTGAGGGTACCGGCAGCTGGTTGGGATAGGACAGGTGATCCTGGGATCAAGGCTGCAGCTACACGCCCTTCTGCCTAAACCCCGTCCTTCCCAGGCTTTGGAGTTAGCCTCATGGGACCTCATCCTACTTACTGTGTGACATTGGAGCAGTTACTTAACCTCTCTGCTTAGAGGGGTACACAGGCCACCTCTTGGTGTTTTGAGGCTGGCTGGTGCACAACCCATATGTGCAATTATGAGGACCAGGCCTTGGCCCTGGGCCTGTGTCAGTCCAGGCTGTTGGCCCCACACGGTGCCAACCCACCCCAGGCTGCACTGGGTCCCCCTCAGTAGGCCACAGCACATCCCCCATTCCCTGGATCACACTGCTGACCTCCCTGTGTGTCCCTGTCCTCTGACTTCCCTCTTGTGTCTCCACAGCCTCAAGATGGTGCTCATGTGGACCAGCGGGGACACCTTCAAGACAGCCTACTTCCTGCTCAATGGTGCACCCCTGCAGTTCTCAGTCTGTGGCCTGCTGCAGGTGCTGGTGGACCTGGCCATCCTGGGGCAGGCCTATGCCTTCGCCTGCCACCCCCAGAAGCCAGTCCCCCACACTGCACACCCTGCCAGTGCCAAGGCCCTCTGAGGCACCAGAGACAAGACTGTGTGATCCTGGCTGTGGGCACTAGTCATCCTGTGCTCCCACGCCAGGGCGGGTGGGCCCAAGGCCACACCAGGAGCAGGCTGGGCATGGGTGGAGGTGAAGACCTGGTGCCAGGTTCTCCACCAGCCTGTGTGAGGGGTGGGTGCTTGGGGTGGCTGGGGACAGGCCAGTCTGGCACTGCCCGTGAGGACAGTGGGCACGGATCTTGCACCCAGGGCTAGCTCCCAGGCGTGTTCAAGTTGACAGGAAACTTCTCAGACGCACTGGCCTGACCTGAGAGGCTCGGTCAGGAAGGAGGGCGGTGGGGCTCAGTAGCTTCCCTGGGCAAGCCTGGGGAGGGGGGCCCTGCAGACCCCGGGCAGGACCTGTGGCTGCCAGGACGGACAGCAGGCCAGTGTGAGGGTCCTGGCTGCTGGCGGCCCCTCCCCATGCTGTCCCCACCTACCCGCTGCCACTGTTGCTGTGCCTGCCTGACGGGTCGCTGGCCTGACACCGCCGCCATGTTCCCCCTTTCCATGCCACACCGGTGCCATGTGCTTGACAGCCCTGTGCCATCTGGTCACTCCCAGCCCTGAGAGTTCTGGATGCTTCTGTGGACTCCCACATGCAGAGGCCGCGGCAGGCTGTGGTCAGCACCACGCTGGTGATGGCAGGGGGCGCTCTGGTTGGCCAGGAAGCCACAGCACAGTCCCTGCCTGGCTTCCCTCAGATTCAGTGTCTGAGTGAGGCTCTTGCTTAGCTCTGTGGCTGTAAGATGCTTTGAAATGTTTATTTTTTAAAAATGAAGGTAGATGTCTGTAGTGGTAATTGCTTCCAAATTAAAATGTCACCGACCGCAGGTTCGGTGGCTGCTCATTGAATGTACCTCAGCTGGCTCTGAGTCAAACTTCTGTGTGCCTAGGGTGGGGCCAGCATGGGTGGGGGGGAGGTGGCCTGGGAGGAGGCACTGTCGTGGTGCTGGGGAACTGTGCAGGTGCCTGTCAGTTAAGCCAGAGTTCCCACCACACCTGGATGGTCACCCCCTTTCTGCTGATTTTTGAGCTGAGGCCTGTGCAGTGAGGGGGTTGTCTGCACCAGGTACAACACCTGCTGGCTCTGGCTCTGGCAGTGAGGAGGCTGAGGTGTGGCAGCCCCACTTGGCCTCATGGGCGCAGTGCCCGCCTCCATTCAGATGGCCTCACTGGGCCCCTGCCACCTCTGTCCTGTGGCTGGCTGCTGCCCTCCTCAGCAGCACATGCAGAGGTGGGAATGGGTCTCAATATGGCTCTTGAGGTGGTGGAATAGTCACATTTCTCAGCTCAGCCGAGTCGCTGCTGCCCTGAAAGGTCCCTACCACTTTAACAGCAGTGCGCTGATGACGTGGTGACTCACCACTGCTCTGGCCAGACACCCGGGCAGGTGTTTCCGGTGTGGAGTTCATCAGAATGTGAGGAAGGGGCTGGTGGGAATCTAGGGAATTCACGCCCCCTGAAAACAGGCAGGGAACTGAGCCGGGGCCGCCGAGCCAGCCGGAGCCCTCCTGTGAGGACAGCCATCTGGCAGCTTCAGAGCCCAGGGTCAGGCCAGAGCTCAGCGGCAGCTGGGTCCCTCCCCCTCCACTGTTCTCAGCAGAGCTGGCCAGTGCTCTCTCCTTTCTGGTGACCCGGGGGCCTCTGGTGCTCCCAGCCTGGTCCTGGAGTCTCCTACTGATGCCTTTGGTCCTCTCCTGCTACTTACCTGGCCTCCCAGGACAACCACCTGGGTTTATTTCGGGGGTCCTCATGGTAAAGGTCAGCGTCCCTGCACAGTGGGAATTGTCTTGTTCCTGGAGGAGGAGGTGAGGGCTGAATACAGGCCTGATGCGTGAGGCTGCCTGGGTCTGTGTTGGCAGGTACCCTCTACCCCTTTCATCCTGTTGCCGTGAGGGCAGTTCACCTCGCATTGGCTCCCCAAGTGTCGAGGGACACGAGCCAGAAGGAGGAGGTTCTGGCTCTCAGGTGGACTTACCTGTTCCCTGCATTTCCTGTCCTCACCACACCTGTTCCCCATAGCATGTGGCCCGGTGGGGAGGAGAAGAGTAGCCTGCCCAGAGTACAGGAAGAGGGGCTCAGCAGCCCCAGGTCCTCACCATTCAGACTGGCCAGGTGGCAGGTCTCAGGCCAGGGTGCCACATGTGGCTGGGCCCATCTCGGACAGTCATTTCCTCAGGAAATAAGGGCATCTTTTCTTCCCTAAGCTTGTGCAAGAATCCAGGAGAAAGTGGGGAGCCCTGAAGGTAGTCGAGGGAGCGAGGGCTCTCCCATGCTTGCTGGCCTCTATCTGGTCTGCAGGAAACCCGCTAGGTTGCTGGGAAGACAGTTACTTCAGTTTCCAGGGCCCCTGTCCTTGACTGGGGAGCCCAGGTGTTTGTGTGCATGCCAACACGTTGCTGGGGACAAGGGGGGGAAGATGGGGGTTGGGAGCTAGGCTCACCCCATGCCAACCTCAGAGCCTGGGTGCAGCAGGTTATCCCAGGCCTCTCTGGCTCTGAGATGAACCAGCCTACCCTGGAGAGCAGGCACATATGTGTCTGGGCTCTGCCGTGGACCTAGGAGTTTGGACAGCTGGGCTTAGTGGAGGGATCTGGTGCGGTCAGAGTGTCTCTGGTGGTTCCCACTGTGGCACCTGCCGATTCCCAGGAGATCCTTGGGCCCCAGGCCCCCACTCTGGGCAGACCCAGAGTGTCACTCAGGTGACATTCACCCAAGGAGCTCAGCCAGGAGCTTTCCGGGGAGGCTGCACTTTTTATTGGTTTTCAGTGGAATCTTAGGAAACATCCAAGGGACCCACAGGACCTCTGCTCACCCCAGGGGTCCTGAGGAGGGTACCCTGCTGTCCAAGACCCTCTGGGTGCAGTATCTCAGGTGTGGTGGCCAAGCTCATCAGTGAAAAAGTACAAAGTGGCATCTGGAGAATTCTGTCCTGTCCTGAGTGGACTTGCCCATGCCTTTGTGGACAGGCTGCTCTGGCACTCGAGTCCCTGCAGGAAACATTGAAGGAGCACCTGACCCTCTTGCCCCGATACCACCACATCCTACGCCGGACTTGAGAGTGGGGAGTGTTTTCTACTTGTGAGGCCTTGAGAGCTCTGATCCAGGGGGAGATGCAGCCCCTCCATGGTGGGTGGGTGGAGGGGCTGTTGAAACACCACATGCAAACCTGCTCTGCCACCTGCCAGGGGAGGCCCTGTCACCTGAGGAGCCAGTGTCAGGGAATGCAGGTCAGAGGTCTGGGCCCCCACCAAAGGAGGGTTACTTAGGGAGAAGCAGGGCCTGTGAGTGCCTATCTCAAGACTCTGCCCTGTCACTCTGCAAGTGACATGGACTGGCAGTGCTGGATGTCTCCCTCCCATGGTGCACTGCCACTACGGGTGACCAGGCAGCAGAAGGGACTTCTGTCTCCAGCTGCCCCACTCCTGCCAGGGCTGCCCTGGCTGACAGGTCAGGGTCAGGCCCAGGCCAGTGTAGCTTGGCATTTGCTCCAGGTGTGGGATTTCTGGGATCCAGTGGATTATTCAGTTAGCCACAGAAAATTTAAAACCCCAGGGAAAATAAGAGGACCCAGGCTGGTGAGCTCTCCAGGAGTTACTGGGAGCCCGAAGCTTTCCGAGGCCAGTCGGTGCACTAGACTAAGCTCTGGCAGGTCTGCAGGCCCCTTGGTGGACCTCCAGCGACTGCACTTCCTGAAGCTCCAGAGCAGTACCCTCCTGCCAGCTCAGAGCGGCCCTGCTGGGCCCGGTGCACCCCTGGTGCCCTCGGGGTCCTGCGAGCTGACCTCGGTGGCGCTGGCTGAGTGCGTGCTGTCCTCGCACAGGGCGGGCTCGGGGCTGGCAGCGCGCTGCTGCTCTTTGAGCTCCGAGTAGGAGCGTGAGAAGGTGTGAAAGATGGAGGTGACTGGGAAGGCCATAAGCAAGATGCCGCTGAGGATGCTGCTCAGTGCCACCACCTGCCCGGGCAGGCTGCGCGGCACCATGTCGCCGTAGCCCACGGTGGTCATGGAGATAACTGCCCACCAGTAGCTGGCCGGCACGCTAGAGAAGTCGCGCCGCGCACCCAGTTCGCGTTCAGCCAGGTGCACCAGCGGCGCGAAGAGCGCCATGGCCACGCAAAGAAAGAGCAGCAGCAGTCCGAACTCGCGCGCGCAGCGGCGCACCGTGAGGCCCAGCGAGCGCAGCCCCAGCGAGTGGCGCGCCAGGCGCATCACGTAGAGCACGCGCAGCGCGCGCAGCAGCCGCAGCACCAGCCCCGCTCGCTCCAGCAGCTTGTTGCCCGCGGGCCCCGCCGCCAGGCCCACCAGCAGCGACACGTAGAAGGGCAGGATGGCCAAGATGTCGATGATGTTGAGCGGCCTCCGCAGGAAGGCGCACTTGCTCTCGGCCTGCAGGGAGCGCAGCAAGAACTCGAAGGAGAACCAGGCCACGCACACCGTCTCCAGTACAAAGAGGCTGCGGCACTTGGTGGAGCACTCACCCTGCGGAGGAGAGGGGACACGAGGTTGGGGGAGCTCGCTGCGGCCTGACCCAGCAAACTGAAAAGTCACTTAAAACCCGAGCCACTTAAAGCCTCTGAAATGATGGCCAGCGGTGCCTACAAGAAAGAAAGGTCTCAAATTAATAACCCAACGTTCCACTTAAAGCAACCAGGTAGGGGCTGGGGGTGTGGCTCAAGCGGTAGCGCCCTCGCCTGGCATGCGTGCAGCCCGGGTTCGATCCAATTCATATTCTCTCTCTCTCTCAAAAAAAAAAAAAAAAAAGCAACCAGGTAAAGAAGAGTAAATAAAATTCACAAAAAGTGAAGAGGTCGTAAGACTAGCACTGGAATTTGCCAGTAAACTGATGCAACTGGAGACTATCATGCTATGTGAAATAAACCAGTCCCAAAAAACCAAAAGCCAAAAGTTCTCTCAGATATGTGGATGCTGGCTCACAATGGGGTGGGGTGTCACCAAATTGGACAGGGCACGGTGCCTGGAAGGGCGGGAGGCTGGGAATGGGAAACTTTCCTATGTTCATGGATGAGTAAATGACCAGTGTCACTCCACATCATGCTCAACCCCAGGAATGGGAAGTTGTACTCCATGTATGTAAGATAGGTCAAAATGCATACTTAAAAAGAAAAAATCCCCCCCCAAAAAAAAAGAAAAAGAAAAGAAAAAATGAGTGCTGGAATGAATGAATCCAAAACCTGATTCTTTAAAGAGATCAACTAAAGAGACACATTTCTAGCTAGTGTGACCAGGGGAGAGCGAAAACTCAAACTACTGGAATCAGAAACAAAAGAGGGGACATTGCTACCATATGGGCAGGAGTAAAAGGACCAGAACAACGCTGGGAAGGAGGTACCCACAAGTTGGGTAAATTCTAGAAATGGGTGAAATCTATAAAGGCAAACCACAGAAATGGGCCTAGAAGGAAGCAGGTGAGGAGACTAAACTCAGGGGAGTGGCAAACTCAGGGGGGCCCAGGCCCAGAGGGCTCCCCTGCTGAGCTCCACCAGCTCAGTGCCAATACCAGCTCTTCACAGGCAGAGGGAACACAGGCTCCCATTCTGGCCTGTGTTTACCAACCCGCATAAGAAAACTGCGGATGGAGTTGTTTGTCCATACCAGTGCAAGATGCTTTAAGGAGAGCAGCAAACTGAGCTCAGCAGCAGGTGAAAGTAAGAATTGGACATGAAGGACTCATCCCAGGAAAGCAAGGTTGGCACAGTCTCTAAGAGTCCATTAATGCAGTTCACGGAAAATGCGTTGGACAGAATCTGACCCAGGGCCGATGTCCTACCCACAATGAGGAATCATGGCTCCTCATACCCTCAGTGACCTTGTAAGGAGGAAACCTTGGCAGTGACCTCTGGGTCCTGGGCCCGTCCTGCAGGGAGTCCCCATAGCAGCCTGCCCTGCTTGGCTCAGTCCCGTGAGCATCTGGAGACAGCAACCTTCTAAGGCTGTTGTTGGTGGGGTTACCCTAAGCAGAGGGTGGTAAAGCCCCTGAGCCTTCCATCATTGGCAAGACCTCAGCTCAGGATGGCTCAGATGCTCCTAGTGCACACCAGGTCTGGGCTCAGCAACCCAGTATTTTTGTCTTGAGATGGATCTGTGTGGCTTATAATTCCTGGGCTCAAGTGATCCTCCTGCCTCAGCCTCCAGTGAGCGCAGCCCCAGCGAATGCAGCCCCAGCGAGCAGCGTGAGCAACAGCCGCAGCCCCAGCCCCGCACATGCCACCTCACCCCGCTCCACTTTCAGACCACAAGCATGTGTCCTAGGACAGGGAGGAGTCATCCTGCATATTCAGGCCCAGGCACGGACGGATCATGTCATCTGCAAGAGGCCCAGAGAAAACCACAAGTTCCCACAGACTTCTCTGTGCTCCAGTCAGCTCACTCTGAGCCGGGCGCGGGCCAGCGCAGGGCAATGTGTATAAGCTGGTCAGTGTCTTCCACACCCCCCTGGCAGTTCCAGGTTGATCTCGTCCTTCCACGTGGCTGGAACTGTTCCTTGCCTTCCTGAGGAGGGGAGGGGCAGTACTCTTGCCTGTAGAAGGCCCTCTGACCCAGTCCAATGACCATGGATGGATTTTTGGCGAGTGTGGGCTTCTGGAGTTCCCACGTCCAGGCATCTGGACTCCGTGTGTGTGAACCCTCCAGACGCTTTGGTGAAGACATGGCACCTACAGGTGTGGGTGCACTCCACTCTGGAGCATCCCTAGCCCTGCACCTCCTGGGCAGCTTGCTTGGGCTGTACACCCGGGATCTGAGCCCTCTCCAGGGACACTGCCCTAAAGCCTTCCTGGGAACATGGCTGCCCCTGCTCTGATTCCATGACGGTGGAGAAGGGACAAACCCTGTGTCCCTGGGAGATCTGGGATGTCCTACCCCTTGGGTCCCATGTGTGTCCAATGAGTCCCCACTGGTCACCCTCAGCTGTGCATGAGAAGGCGTCTGGGCCACCTGGCACAGCCACCTAAGCCGTAAGGCTGGAGAGACTGCGGGTGGGAGCCGGTGGCACAGGATCTCCAGAGGTGATTAGCTGGGGGGGGGGGCGGTTTCTGGAACATCCTCCCTGAAAGCAGACCCTGATCCTCAGGACCTGACAGGGCTGTCTGAGCCTGGCCTGGCAGGCAGGGCTTCCCTCCTGCTCTGACTGTGGTTGTCTGGCCTTCACATGGCGCTGACCCTTGGATCAGTCTGAAGGCTGCCGCAGCCCAGGGAGTCTGTGTCTGAGCTGGGGGGCGCAGGGTACCCCTGCTGTCCTGCATGTCTGAGAATCCCTGAGCCACGTTCAGATGTGGAACACATCTCAGCCTCTCCAGTGGCCTTTCCCACAAACACAAAACCGAACCTGCTGAGAATAGCAAGTGACCACACCCTGGAGTCCCCCGGAGCACCTGGAAGACACGTGCCATTACCAATGCTGGGTGCTCCCGACTCGACAGCAGACAGGGGCCACTGGGTCTTAGGCCCAGGGTGGCACAGGTAGGACCCAGAATGCATTCATACAAACTTGGCACAAATACATTTTAAAAGCCTTCAGAGAGGGTGTCCTCTGACCTGAGAACTGTTTCAGAAAGTGGATGCTCAGGGGCTATCAGAAACGGGCCCAAAGACTTACTAAAAGGGGAGTGTGGGCTGGGGATGTGGCTCATGCGGTAGCATGCTCTCCTGACATGCATGTGGCCCGGGTTCGATCCTCAGCACCACATACCAACAAAGATGTCGTGTCCGCCGAGAACTAAAAAATAAATATCAAAAAAAAAAAAAAAGGGGGGGAGCGCACTTGTGGACCCAGCCTCGTGGGCTCTGACAGGTACAGAGCCTGTCTCCGCCTGGAGGGTGGTTTCATCCACACCACTTGCCTGCCGTTCCAGAAGGTTCTGTATGTTCAGGCAGCTGCAGCCTTGGGTCTGGCTTCCCACTGAGAGTGATCTGAGGGTCACTCTTTTTGTGCTGCGATGGAGTACAAAAGATGGACCCAGGCCCCGGAGCATGCAGGGAAGGGCTCCCCCACGGAGCCCTGCAGCCCACTCTTCTTCCTGCTGGTGTTTGTCAGCACTGGGGACTGAACCCAGGGGCACTTTACTAGTGTACTACACCCCCAGCCCCTTTTTATTTTTACTTGGAGATGGGGTCTCACTAGGTTGCCTCCAGAGTTGCCGGGATGAAGGCATGGCCCCTGTGCCTGGCACGGTTCCTGCTTCTGAGGCACCGTCTCTCCCTGCTTCACTCCACTGGCTATTGAAGCACACCCTTCAGCCACTTCCAAGAGCAGGTGCATGGACACCTTTGCAAATCTGGAAATGCTTTTCCTCTACCGTCAAGGTTGGCTGAAAGTATAACTTGGTGTACAATTACCGGTGGAGGGCAGTCTGCACTCAGAAGAGCAGGCGCTGTCTACTGGGTCAGCTCTCAGCAGTGCTGCCGAGGTGAGCCTCACACAGAAAACACGGAAGGCTGGTGTGTGGTTGTGTGTGTGCCCACAAGAGAAGCAACCAGTGACCAACACGAAGATCAGAGGGGAACACGACCAGCGTCCCCACCCCAGCCCCCCATGGTCCTGGGGCTGAAGGGTGTTCTGCCTGTTCACAGGTGGGACTGCCTTTCTTCCCTCTCCCCAGGAAGCCTTTAGAAGTCTCAGGCTTCCCTGCAGGCTGGGGGCGAGGGGCCACTAGGAGTCTAGGATTGAGGGCTCTGAGGCACTCTGAGCACGTGGCACCCGCCTGTTGGGGAGGGCCAGCCTGCCAGGCTCCCTTCCTCCCTCCTGGTCTTTGAGCTGCAGGTGCAGTTCCTTCCCAGAGCTCCGCCCAAAGCCCTGGCCTCCATCCGGCCTGCATCTTCCTGCTCCCTGCAGTGAGCCCTGTAGGCTCTGGGTCCGTCTCAAGCATGAGGTTCTGATGTGGGTGGGTGGGCTTGCTGGACACAGAGTCTCACCAGGGACAACCAGCCAGCTCGGCCTCTGGCAGGCCCAAGTGACAGCTGATCTTTCTGGTTCCTGACTAGGGCTTTTGGACTCCTGCTGGGGTTGGTGGGGTAGGCTCAGGTCCTTGCCCAGTGCCTGCTGTGGTCCTGTACACCACAGCCCTCGATGAGGGGCCCGGCGAATAGACCTCAGGGTGTGGGCCGTGCTGGGCCACCTCCTTGTGGTCTCACTTCCCAGTCTCAGTGTCCCTCGGCTGCCTCTGTGTGCCATGTCCCGCTGCCTTCCTTTCCACAGCGTGTGGACACGTGCACCTGTTCCCTTTGTCTGCACGGTCTTCACCGCGCACACTGAGCGCTCCCTCACCGTCTCCGTAGTAGGGTTGAGGGAGCAAAAGAGAAGATGTGGCAATCCGTCTCCTAACTGAATTCCAAGTATCAACTATTTTATTTCTTTTTACAAAAAAACCCCAGGAACTTAAATGTTCAGTACTAAAGGGAGGCTTGCTGAATAAATTATGGTCTTACGGAAACAATGTAGCCATGACCAAGGCCACCAGAGAAGACAGGGCACCGACACCCTCATGTCAATGAGCTCTGGTTTCCAGCAGGATGGCCAGCAGAGCTCAGTTGATGGTGTGATGAGGGCTGGGGTGTGGCTCAGTGGTACAGCACTTGCCTGGCACATGCAAGGCCCTGGGTTCCGTGCCCAGCTCAACTATTTCCTGCCCACATGTGCAGAAACAAAGCAGGAAGACCACCTTGCCACCTAGCAGTGTCCTCTGTGTGCAGGGGGACTAGGGGGTTCTAGCTTTCTTTCTCAGGCCATTTACACGTTGCCCAGCATATCCCTGATGCCCAGCAAAGCTGAAAATTCACAGGCACTGCAGGAGGGTGCCCTGTGCTGTGCTCTCTGCCAGGTTGCTGGGCTAGGTGCTGGCAGAACAGGTGGTAGGAGATGCCTGGGGCAGAGGGAGCAGCGGGCTCACCAGGAACCACAGCCACCCCACTGTTGGAAAGCTGACCTGTCAGGAGCCGGCCCCATCAGAGGTGCGTGTGGACATTGGCCCTGGGTGTTCTCTCATGAAAATGAACAGAGGCCTCTGATCCCTGGAGGTGGGGTGGTCTGCGCTCAGCAGCAGGACGCCTGGATTGCACTCGTGCCCCAGTACTCAGAGTGCCAACGCACCCGGGTGCTGCACCCCTGCCTTTGTCCCATGCTGTCAAGCCTTCAGCAGCAGCAGCCTGCCCAGGAACACCACCACGCTCCACATCTCTCCACAGACACGTGTGGGAACAGGAGACAGAAAGGCCCGTGGCGAGGGTCCAACCTCGCGGGCGGCTGCTTCACCGAGCCCCGAGGCCAGTGCCTTCCCTGGTGGGTGTGGAGGGTGCTTGGTGTGTGACTGGATCCTGACACTGCCCACGGCCCTCTGAAGAGCGCCTGTGTGTCCTCCGGACACTTCCTCCCATTGCTTCACCAGTCCCGCCTTCTGCCTTTGGCTGGGACTATGGTTCTGAGCTCCATGCTGTCCCACGCTGGACATCAGATGCACCTCTCTTTCCTTAGTGACTCTGTGCAATTCCTCTTTAGCTCCCCTAAGCACCAGAAAGAAAATATTCAACTCATTTTACTATGAATTTATAACAATTCAGCTTTGAACTGAATGAGGTTTATTTTTTTTAATTATTGCTCTTGTCAGATCTGGTGTTGCAAACAGAGAAGGAACAGAGGAATAGAAAATCGACCCAGGAGAACCCACTGTTTAAAAATAGCACAACAGCCATTTACTCGGAAATAACAGAGCCCCTCCTTTCAGATCATCTGCGCTGAGCGGGCTCGTCAGCTCCCTCTCCTGCCAACGCTGCCTCAAGTGCTTTGTGCTGGTGACACGGAAATGAACTTCATCAGGACCAATCCTGGCTTCTGGCCTCCCCAGCCCAGCCCAGCCGGCCCCTGGAGGCTCTGCCATGAGCCGTGGGTCCTACTATGGGGATGCATTGAACCCACAGAGCCTGTCTGGTGACCCCTGGCTTGCCAGGTACCACAGGAGTGAGCCGTCCCTCCTGGGGCTCTTCTGCATCTACTCATCTGCTCGGAGGCCCCCAGGAGGTGCAGATGGTGAGGCCTCCTGTGAGTGTGGACAGGGCGCCCCCCAGGGCTCCAGGTCACCCATCGATTTCCTCCATGTCCCACAATGGCACAGAATCCTGAGCCACTGTTCTCCACCCCGTGCTGACCACAGCTGTTCACCAAGTCCATGTGCCTGCTCCCCTCCACGTCGGCTCTGTGCCCGGCGCAGAGCACTGAGCTCTTGGTTGGCAGAGGTGAGCCTGTTGGAACTGAATAGACTACTATCACTACAGACTACAGCTGGATGGAAAAATGCTGTTCTAATTTCACCTGGTCCAACAACATGCCAGGGCCCACCCTACACAGGAGATGCAGCTGTTTCTCCCGCTCAGCTCCCACACAGGACCTCGTGGCTCTGGAGGGGCACAACCCTGAGGAACCTGCCTCCAGCCCTGCCCCACAGGGCTTCCCGACTCCTCAGACCTCCCGGACATCAGCCACGAGCCGTGGGTGCTGCAAGTCTGCCCCTAGGTCACAGCTAACTGCTGGGGGGAAGGACAAACCGTTTTAAAGCTTTTTTTTTAAACCTTTCACCACCTTTTAACTTTTGTGTCGTTAAATATTTCCTGTGTGGTTTCTGGCTTTCTTACCAAACCTAAAAAGATTTCCTCCACACCCAAAAGGGAAAATAGATTCACTACATTTTCTTTTATTAACTGTATGGACTTAGTTTTTTCCAGTTTCCCGGAGACCTGAAATTCATCTGAATACTACCCAGCACCACCCAGGGGTGGCCGCCCTTTCCGGTCTGACTGGTGAAGCTGTCATCTGCAGGCTTCATGCCCCCACACACTGTATCTGGATGTCTGGTCATTTCTGTTTAAGACAGAGTCTATGTGGCCCAGACTGGCCTCAAACTCCTGGGCTCAAGCGATCCTTCTGCCTCAGCCTCCATATAGCTGGGAGCACAGGCCCATGTCACTGTGCCCAGCTGCCTGGTGTCTCTGGACTGCCAGTGTGAGCGGCTTCTGTCCCTGCTGACCACGCTGTTGGGATCTGCCTAGAGCAGCTCCAGCGTCCACCGTTACTCAGATACATTTCTCACTTTGCCTACAGCAGGCCCCGTGCGGGTCCTTACTAAGGACACACTTGTTTAATGAGAGGCGGATTACTATGATGAGGTCCTCAGGACACCCTGGTTCCCAGGTCACAGGAACAGAGCAGGGACCTTCCCTGGTGGCTTCCTGGGCAGATGGCTGTGCTGCCTCCCCCACCTGCCCCTCTCCTGGGCCCCCCCAGCAGTAAGAAGCAGAAAGGCTTCTGTGAAGAAGGGGATGGTGGGTGGCCAGCCCTCAGGTCAGGCATCTGTCCCGCTTGGTGCTTGCAGCTGAAGAGCTACTGAGAGTTTACGGGAATAAGTGGAGATGAAGGATTTTTCCAAGTGTCTATGATTTCATTGCCTCCCATCATCTCCCTAAATAGGACTGAATTATTTTGACAGAGAAGCTGCATTTTTTAAGGGAACTGAATCCATCCAAGCATAAATTCATCAGGCCACACCAGCTGGGAGGACCGACTAGAGGCTGCAGTCAGGGTCCAGCTCTGCTTCTTAGTTCACAGCTCGGCCTCTCCTCCTCTAGGAGCTGGTGGGGCAGGGTTCAGCCAGGGCGTGCTCACCGCGGGCTGCTCAGGGAGGCAGAGAAGACCCACACTGACATTAGGAACTCCAGGCAAAGAAGCAGGAGAGGCCCCAGGCCCTGCCTTTCTGAGTGGGTCACAAGAGCCCTTCCATGTATGCTGTGTGAGCAGCAACCCTGGGTCCAGGACTTGGGAAAAGGTGAGATGGCAGACACCCTTTCCTCAGGGTTCTCACCAGCTGCCTGCACCCACAGTGCTGCCTTTGTCCTCCTGCAGGGAGGCAGAGGGGCCATCCTGGTGGGCCGGGACCTCCACCGTGGAGCCCGTCCTGCTCTCCCACCAGCTGTGGCATCTGATTAGCTCTCACGTATTTCTGTGGACAGCAAATCTGCTTGGCATGGAGAAGCTGTGGGCCCAGAGGCGAGGGGCCCTGGCACGCCCCTCCGGTCACATGGTGCGTTTGCACGCTCTGTGGAGAAAGGGTGAAGCAATGAAATGGAGGCAGGAGATGTGAAAGTTCAAGGCCATCCTGGCCACTTAGTGAGACCCTGTCTCAAAATGAACAACTAAAAGCTCTGGGGATGCGGCTCAGTGACCCTGGGTTCAATCTCCAGTACCAAAAAAGAGGGTAAAGCAAGTCCCCAATTCCCATGCACCATTCAAGCAAATCCCTTTGAAGAACCTGCAGGTGACTGGCGAGGAGCCCGAGCTCCAGGGAGAAGTGACTGTCTGGGGGTCTGGCAGCAATCGGAACACACACACCAAAACCCATGCCCAATTGTGCCTCTTTTGGAGACAGAGGAGAGACCAAAAATCTTGGATAGGTTATGGAAAAAAGAATCTGTGCTTCTATTCTAGGCATTTGAATACATTTTCCCACCAGACTAAAGCGAAAACCAGAAACACAAATCTCCTAGCTTTCTCTTGCCAGATCTGGGCAGGGAGCAGAGAGAACAAACCTAGAGCTTCCTCTTTGCCTGCACTGAGCAGCCTCACCAGCTCCAGCTGTTCCTTGCCTCCAAGAGCCCACGTGGCCTCCCACAAAAGCAGGCAGTGATCCCGGATGTGGGCACTGGCCTTCTGTGCCTCCCACATCCATCTGGGCAGCATGGTACACTGGCCACTCAGGGGTGTGACAGCACTGGGGACTCCTGCGGGGGAGGGACCAGCTGCCTGGGAGAGGACTGCAGAGGAGCAGGATGGCCGAGCCCCTGCTGTGCGCTCACCCCACTTGGCAGCACCCTGAGGAATGGTCCCCACTTCACACAACAGGAAGGTGGGCGACCACATCTGACCCCAGGCCCGAGGCCCTCCAGGATGCGCAGCATAGATTCACTCATGGCCGTGCTGCTGGTTTGCTGAGGGGGGGAGCAGGTCTCTGCAAACAGGAAGAGAAGCCAACCCAACCCATTACCATGAGACGGGACGGGGAGTCTGTCTGACTGGGCTGTCCAGGCAGGGCCCGCAGTGCCCTGAGCTCTGGCCAGTACCCTCGGCCCTCTGTGCTCCAGCATGCAGGGGCCAGCATGCAGGGCAGCAGTGTGTGGGCACTGTCCTGGGCCGCTGTGAAGATGGCTCCACCCAGGAGTGCCACACAGGCTGGTCAACAGACCCCCGAGGCACCCATGTATGGCCATGGGTTGCCCCCCACCCCACTAGGTTTTGTCCCCACGCCTAGGAAGGGCAGCTGGGAGCCTCTGGGAGAGACCATGCTGACCCATGCTGCCCACCCGGACCCACTCTGGGTGACAGAAGAGAACTGAATGCACCCGAGCATAAATCCATCAGGCAACACCAGCTGGGAGGACGGACTTGAGAGGCCAGAGTCGAGGGTCCAGCTCTGCTTCTTAGTTCACAGAGAGAAGGAGCCGCATCCTGTGGAGACCTGACACCACAGCCCTAGCACAAGTGCCACCATGCAGTGGCCATCATCCAGCTGTCACCACACCACAGCCTTCACCCCCACAGCTGTCCCAGCACCACGGCCACCACTAGGCCCTGCTGTGGCCCTGCCACAGCTGTCATCCATGGCCCACACTGCACCATGGCTGTCACCAGGCCTGGGATGGGAAAGCCCAGGCTGTGGTTCCCATGGGAGTGCCTTGGTCTGCCTTTTCCAAACGAACCATGTTAGTATTTTTTCCTTTCTCTTCTTCTTCTTTTTTTTTTTTGGTGGGGGGAGTGAACTGAGAGGTGCTGCACCAGTGAGTTGTATCTCAGCCCTTTTCACTTTACTTTGAGACAGTGTCTCACTAAATTGCTAGGCTGGCCTTGAACTTGCGATCCTCCTGCCTCAGCATCCTGAGTTGTGCAGAATACCTGCCTGGCAGCAGATGGTGCTCAGTGTGAGCACCCCCATGTGTGGGTCCAGGGCAGCTTACCACAAGGCTCAGGGTGAGCCTCAGAAGCTTTATCCAAGCTTCAAGCTGGAGTGCACAGCCCTGGAGGCTGGTCAGGGGCCCCACAGAGCACGCAGGGCCCAGGAAGGCAGACGGGAGGAGCTGGGAAGTGTGATTCCTCCTCACCTCGTGGATGCTGGTGAGCCAGGGCCCCACCATACAGCCCCACCCTGGTGGGGAATGAGTGGACTGGGCCACGGGGTGCCCAGCGGCTGGTCAGACTTTACCCTGGATCTGTCTATGAGGTGCTTCTGGGGGTGACTGACACATGAGTCGGTGCACTGTGCACGGGGGAGGGGGGCCCAGCTCAGACACAGCCCTGTCCTCGCCCTAGGCAGAAGCCGACAAAACACCAAGTGCAGTGTGCACCAGAAACAGCACCAGCTCCCCACGCTGCAGACCCATCCTCAGGGGGTCTAGGAGCTGGACTCCCAGGTGTGAGATCCATAACTGATCACGTGGGCCTTCAGTTCATCATGCAGATTTAAAGAGGAAAATCGACCTACACAGCCAGATGGTCAGAACGTGAAAGGAAGTGGTGGACCTTGAGAAATGCCCCTTACTGCAAGCTAGGCAGCCACAGGCGCTTCTCAGAGTCTAGTATGCACGGGCCCAGGCAACATGGCCACCCCTGCACAGGAGAGCTCTCCCAGCTCCCTGCTGGAGTGAGAAGCCCTGTCCACGCCTCTTCATGGTCGAGTGGCACTGAGACCCCACCCTGTCCAGAAGCCAGCCCCTGGCAGGCGCTGACCACTGGGGTGCCTTGGACCTGCAGCATCCTCAACCTCCTGGCCTCACTACAGAGAGTCCTTCCAGGTCATTCCACAGCCATCAGGGTTGTTGCAATCAGGGCCGGTGCAGCACCTGTGTGTTCATGTGACACCTTTGTTGTGGTCCCTAAGCAACCATCAGCACTGGATGGCAGCATGAGGTGGGGGCAGAGACACACTGTGTCCTCCATCCAAAACTCATGGCAGTCACCCCAAGCCTGATGCTTGGACAGCAGGCAGGTCTAGGTGCAGCTCCAGAGCACACGATGCCGGTGACAAGCCCACAGGATGGGGATGACCCAGCAGATGGCCCCTCCTCCAGACCCTCCTGCCCAGACATCTCAGAGTGAAGGATCTAACCTGCAGCATGAGAGCTGGTCCTCAGGCTCAGGTGCTGGGCACAGGTGAGCCCCTGCTCTAGGTCTCAGATCTCGTAAGCAGACAGGACTTTATGAATAACAGTCCTCAGGCTGCTCAGGGCCCCAGGAGGACTGCCTCACAGCTGCATAGAGCTGAACTGTGAGAGTTCGCAGGAGACAGTGCAATTCCAACTCACAGGTCTTCCTCCGATCCCCGCAGCCAGGCCACTGCTGCTCTCTAGCAGTGACACATGTCCCTCCTCCTCTGGGTGCCTGACCAGGTGCCAGGAGGCAGATGCATGCTGAACTTCTCTGATGTAGGCAGGCAAGTGGCTTCCAGGACAGGATGTGGGTTGAGCCCTAGCACTCGACCTAGAGGCCAGGGTAGCCCCCAGAGGCCTCCCCATCCTCATTCTGGAGCCCAGGAGACATCACCTCACAAGACAAAAGGGACTTATGGGTGTAACCAAGTGAAGGGACCCAGGATGGAAGTGTGTCCTGATCACCAGTTGGGCTCAGTGTGGTAAGGGTTAGTGTTAAGGGGACAGCTGGGGCCAGTCAGAGCAGGAGACAGGTGGAAGCGGAGGCCAGGGATGTGTACTGGTGATGGAGGAGGCTGCAAGGACACAGCCTGCAGAAGGAACCGCCCTGTGGCACCTGGGCTTCTGGCCCCTGTACACCCACTGTGAACTTTCGCCCACAGGACTGTACCAGAACGAATCTTGTTTTAAGTCAGACAGGCTGTGGCATTGCTTCGGGGTTATGGAAGGAAGGCAGTGATCCCAGATGGGCTCCAAGCAGGTGCTGTCGATGATGAGCATCCGTCACTGTCCTTGCTTTCCAGGTCCAGCTGACTAACATCATCCTTATTCTAGAAGGGTGTGGGACCCGCAGCCCTGCCCACAGTGCCTGTAGCTTCCCATGTCCCTAAGACAGATGTTCTCAGAAGTGTCTTGTCACAAGCTCCTGACCATTGGCAAATAGCTTTCCCAGAGCCCACACTGGCCAGCACCTCTGGCAGCATGGACGCCTCTCCCCATGTCCTCCCACAATGGAGGCTCCACTCTTGAATGTGAAACTGAGTTAGGAAGATAGTGTCTGGGAGTGTGAAGAGGTGTGATGGGGACCAGAGATGCCTAAGAGGATCTGCAGTTGGGGCTGCCCAGATCCTTTGCTGGCCCAGGCAGCCCTGACTGCTCCCGCTCCCTGGTCTTATGTAAGTGATTTCCCCCTTCTGAATACTGCACTGAGTAATTGCTACTTAGAAATACAAACACATCAGTATCTTTTTAGAAGCAGAATTAGCAACTCAGGCTTGGTTGAGATGACTGGACATGACAGCTCAGTTGTGGGACCCTCATCAACGAAACAGGCCAACCAATGTCCAAAAGTTACATGCAAACCTAGCCTGTAGTAAGGCTGCCATGCTCCTACTCCATTCAGCTCTCCTGCTTCTCTGAATGAGCTAACCCCTGGAGGGCTCCAGCTCTTGTCCCTGGACACCCAAAGGGCTCTGGCCAGCTGACCAGAGGTGGAAGGTTAGGAGCCTCTGTAGGAATGAAGCACCATGAGAGGAGTGACCGTCCCTTCTCTACTAATCCTGACACCTGCCCTGGTATACACAATGTTTTCAGGACATTCCATGATGCACAATGTGTGCAAATGCAGGCTAACTGCAAGGGCAGTCTTTCTTCTGCCCTTGCCTTGTCTTGAGAACTTAGTTTAACCCACAAGTGACACTTCTGCCTAGCTCTTCTGTGCTGGAATTCTCCCATTGGTCAACAAACCAGAAAGAAGGGGGGAGAAAGCTACTGTGATATGATGGAGTCTCGCCCCCCCCCCCAAAGCTGGCTTGGCTCTGGCCCTGCTGCCCCAGGAGAACATAGGTCTCATTCCTTTGCCCTGGAATGACCAAATTTGGGGCCAAACCACACAGTTCTCTAGACCCTTAAGGTATCGCATATTTTTAGCTTCAGGTAGTCCACCTGGCTGAGCTGTTGGAAAGACTCCAGAGAAAGTGGATCAGGCCTGGATATGGATGCCCAAACTGACTCTAACCTAGAGCCCAGATTCTGCACACCCACCTTCACTCACGGCCCAGTGGTCAGGAAGGTCTGATGCCTGTGGCCTCACCCACCACTGCAGGAGGGTTGTACACAAACAAGACCAGGGCTCTCTTGGGGCCCTCTACCCCTCTATGTCCTGTCCTGTCCCAACCCCCGCGTGTGTCCCACCCATGTTGTTCTGAGATTGGCAGGCGGCCAGCGTTGCCACCTCCCACATGCTAGGCTTGCCCCCAGCCAGCACTTCCCTCCCCACCCTGCCCAAGGGTGGCCCCACCGACCCACCACACTCACCCGCTCCTCCTCCGCACGGATGTCCGGCATGGTGCTCAGGCAAAGGCCAACCGCCGTGACGGCCACGAAGGCCACGGAGACAAAGGCGAAGAGCTTGCCTGCCAGCCCCGAATGTGGGTTGTCCACCACATCGCGCAGGCGCTGCCGACTGCGCTCTAGCCTCCCCGGCCCGAGGGCGCGCGCAGGGCTCCCTGGAGCCACGTGCCCAGTCTGCACAGCGCGGGCCTCGGCGGCCTCCTCCTCGCGGCGGCGCAGGCGGCGCAGGCAGCAGCGCTCCAGGCGCGCCTCGTCGATGCCCCAGTAGGCCAGCTCGTCGCGGAAGGCCAGTGCGCACGGTCCACGCAGCAACCGCAGCTTGCCGGCGTGCAGCAGGGCCACTATGGCACGGAAGGCGCACGGGCTTCGGTCGAAGAAGAACTCGTCACGGCTCACGTCGTAGTCATCACACACGCGCAGCAGCTCGTCGCGGCCTCGGCAGGCGCTCAGGCGCTCGAGGCGCGCGAGGGGACAGCGCGCCAGCGCGGCCCAGGCCAGGCGAACCCTGCAGCCGCCGACGTTGATGATGACGTGCCGAGCGTGGGAGGGTCCACCACCAGGCGGCCAACTGGGGGGCTCCGCGTGCCCCGGGAGTAGGGCCATGGCCCCATGTGCTCAGAGGTGCTGCCCCAAGAGGTCACGGAGCCGCGCTCTTAGGAGACGGGGTCTGCAAGAAAAAAGAGGCAGGCGGCAGTGAACCTGCTGCTTTCTCCTCGCGCATTCCCAACCTCACAAAATCCAAACAGCGGAACTTTCAAGCTTTCTAGCCGAGCTGGTTAAGTGGAGACCTGGCCTTAACTCGTGGCCTGAAGAACAGTGACACATGCTGGGATTTGTGTTTTGGAACAGGTGCTGGAGAGAGGCTTGCACAAATTCATATTGGGGTCCGTCTTAGAGACACAGCCAGAGATCTGGGCAAGGCGTTGCTCAAAACAATGGGGAAAAAAACCTGGTAAGATAATTCTAAAATCAACTCTTTTTGAACTCTGGGAACTAACCAGCAACCTCGGAACACTCAAAATAGCACAGCCCAGTCTGAAGCTTTGCAGTTTTGACTGTGCCCTCCTCTTCTGCTCTGCTCCCAGCTTAGCAGTGGCCCTGGAAACACAGCCTGCAAACGCTCTCCCCTACAGTCGGACCTCCTGCACTAGAACTGTCATTACCTGGATCTGTCTGGTGGTTCCCAGAAGCCAGCTTGAAGGTCTTGGCTTTCTCTCTCATAACTGGCAACTCTCCCAGTGCCAAAGCAGGCAGTGTGGAGGGAAAATATTTATTGGCCAATGCCTTAGCTATTGCTGCTGAGGCAGTGGGTCACAGCTGGGATGAGCCACAGGCTAGGCAGAGTGTGTGGGAGGACAGGCTGGGGAGTGAGGCACTTTGGGGAATGAGAACTTAGAAATCTGTTCCAGCTAACTCCTGAGACTCCAGAATACCATGCTCAAGCCTGGACGGTGCACAAGCTCAGGAAAGACCGAAGGAGTTCCTTGCATCTCTCCTGGGCTGATCTCCACACTGCCAGCAGGTGGGGGCAAGGCAGAGATTAGGACAGACATGGAGAAGGTGAGGTGAGGGCAAGACTGTGGTGTGAACTGCCTGGCATGGGTTGGAGTGAGATAAACACACACACAAAGCCTGTGTGCAAAGCTTGTTTTGCTTTCCATTCTGGGCATTTAAGAATCTGTGTCCACTTACTCATTGACCACTAAGCTGATAGAACAGAGATGTTAGCAGCCACATTTTGAACAAAAATACAGACCGTTTAAAATTATTCCAGTCAAGTTATGGAACATCAGAAGGTACAACAAATCCCAGGGGGTCTGGTTTCAGACCTGCCTCTTAAAATGTGCTATGGAAAACTCAGGAGGTGTACAAAGAATGAAATGTGTAGCCTCCACAGAGAGAAACTGCAACAAACTGCCCCAGCCCGCTGAGACTGTGAACAGAGGAGACTGCAAGAATAATGTCTCGCCACACATAGGACCAGTGGACACAGATGTCACAGAGGGAGTGACAGAAACTCTGGGGCTGAAACATGCAGTCATGAAATGCGTCCTCCAGGGGCCCCAGGGCAGATCCAGGAGGCTGCAGAAGGCACCCTGACTTGACAGGCCACGGAGGGCATCATGTCTGAGGAGCCCAAGGAAGCTGAAGCCAGGTGCAGCAGCACCCACCTGTGGTCCAGCAACTCAGGAGCGGGAGCTGCAAGGTCCAGGCCAGCCTGGGCAACTTGGTGAGACCTGTGTAAAAGCAAAAATAAAAAGGGTGGGTTCATTGCCCGGGTGGGGGGAGAAACTGAAGAAAACAAGTGGATCCTGAGGTATGTGTGGCTCCTGTGGAGGGTGCCTACTTGTGGGATGTATGACATCCCACAAGGAGAAAGCAGCAAAAGAATATTTGAAGAAACTGCTGAGGGCCATTGCCAAGTAGGAATGACGCATCGAAATTTCCGTGCCAGCGTACCCCATGTTAAATGGACTTGCCTTGGAATTTAGCTGTTGACATTGCATGTAAGGTGACCTTGCTCAAGGACCAGGGCGGATCCGGGTTTAGAGTTTCCCCGCTCCTTGAGTTTAAGGCGTTCCCGGTTTAAGACAATATGGGTTTTAGGGAAGTTGGAGGTTGAAGATTATTGCTGCTGGGATTAGGGTGTTCCTGCTGCTTGTTCCCGTTGAGTTCTTGTGAGATTCAAATGGGATTTGGAGAAAAGCCTCGTGGAGTAGGTGAATGGGGCAGCAGAACGGGATTTCCCCTGAACGTGTGTGGAGGCCGGTGTGAGTTCGGGAATAAAGAATTGCTGCTTGAATCTACAAAGTTGTGAGTGGCTCGTGATCTTGGCCAAGCCCAGACATTTGGCAAGAAACGATGGATAAAAATCCCCAAATTTGATGAAAACATAAATCCACACGTCTAAGCAGCTCTAGGAGCCTCGTGTCAGATGATTCAAGAGAGTCACATGAAGACACACCAATGTTGAGCTGTCAAGAGGCAGGTGAGGGGGCTCTGAGAGCAACCAGTAAGTGCTCGTGGGAGGAGCCTGGGGTCAAGTTTGGTGTTTCCTAAAGACTACAGGCAGACGCCTCCTCACACCTGTCAACGTCCTCACCGCACACGGGAAAGAAGCAAGTGCTGGAGAAGAGTTGGCCAAATCAGAACTGGCCTGTGGCCGGCAGGAAGTGGGAAACGGCCTGGCAGCTCCCCAGAAAGGCCAGCCAGGGGCCACGGCCCTGCAAGCACAGCCCAGGAAGACACCAGAGAATGACAGCATTTCTCCTGTCAACCTGGACACAGCTGCCTGCACCAGCTCATGCCCAGCAGCCCAAGGTGACAGTGACCCAGATCCCACAACAGGCACAGGGGTGAACAGATTCGGCCATTCATACACCGGGACAGGTCAGCTGTGGAGAAGAAGGAGGTGCTGCTGCAGTGTGGCTGACCTTGGGAGGCGACGCCGAGGACAACCGCAGGAAGGGCTAGCAGGCCAGGGGCCCCTTCATGTGCCACATCCAGTCTACATGCACCCACAGGAAGACAAGGCTGGCAGCGGACATGGGCACCGAGTTTCTTTTGTGGAAGTGACAGTGTTCTGGGCTTAGTGGTGATGGTTATACTGTTAACATACCAAACCCACTGAATTGAGGGTTGAGATGATTAAAATGGTAGAGTGATCTTATGAGACTTAATCTAATTTATACACACACACACACACACACACACACACACATATAGTACCTGAGACTGAATTCAGGGGCAATTTACTGCTGAGTCACAATCTCAGCTCTTTTTATTTTTTTATTTTGAGACAGGGTCTCTCTAAGTTGCAGAAGCTGGCTTTGAATTTGTGATCCTCCTGACTCAGTCTCTGGAGTTGCTAGAATTACAGGCATATGCTACTTTGCCCAGTTTAATCTCAATTTTTAAAAATTAAAAACAGCTTTTAAGTAGGTGCTGGGTAAATTACTGTGTCTAACCCACACAGTCTGAATATCTTGCTCGCTTGTTACATGCATCTCACATGTTAAGGGGTCCAGAGTGAGCTACCTGCCCCGGGGGCAGCTCAGGCACTAGGGCACCCTCCTGCAGTGTGCTTCCCCTACAGCTGGGGGAAGGGGTGGTGTTAACAGAGGGAGGGAAAACATCCACAATCACAGTCCCTTCCTGCTGGCTGCGGGACTTCACCACTGCCGGGCATGAAGCCTGAACTCTGGAGGGCTGCCCGGGACAGTACCTGTGAGGGCCAGGAGCCTCTCCAACAGCCAGCACCCGTGCTACAGCTGCAAAGCCTTGCTGGCTGCATGACTGGCTCATCCAAGAGCCAAGCTTGTGTGTGAGTTCAAGCCCCACGGCCTTTTCATCCAGTGAACACCCAGTCTCAGTCCCTCGCCGGCCAGCTGAGGCCAAGGACCTGCAAATCCCAGGCTCTCTTGGATGGCATGCACTGAGAAGGGGTGCCCAACAGCTCCACCAGCCAGGGGTCGGTCGCTTCCTAGGCTCCAGGCCATAAATCAGGGGAACTTGAAAAAGTACTGCAGAAGAGGATCTTGGATTTTTTTCCCTTCTTCTCTTAAAGAGTCATTTTTTATTTTATTGTTTTGGTAATTGTAGATGGACAGCATGTCTTTATTTTGTTTATTCTTTATTTTTTTTAGTTGTTGATGTACCTTTATTTTTTATGTATTCATTTATATGCAGTGCTGAGGATCGAACCCAGTGCCTCATACATGCTAGGCCAGCGCTTTTCCACTGAGGTGCAGCTCTAAGAGGGTCTCATCTTATTCAAAATCTCCGGAGACTGAACTTGCTCGAGGCAGGAAAACAGGAGCACGTGCAGGCCGGAGACTGCAGGAACTGCCCCTGCAGATGCCCTGGTGGTGCGGCTGCCTGGGGTCCTGCTGCGGCCTCCCACTGAGGGAGGACCTGTGTTCTGGCTGCCCTGGAGGTGCCCCCACCCCCCAAGGGTCACACTCAAGCCGAAAGCCACCCAGATGACCTTTCCTCTGAAATTACAGATAGTTCCAGTGCTGCTTGAGGGTTCCTGCCAGCTTCCTTGGGCTCTGGGTGGACATGGCTGTGAAAGGGCAGCACCTTCGCTTCACATACCTGTTGGAATGGAAGCAGAGACGGCAGCTCCTACCAGGAGCACACACACTGGGTTTTGCTCTCAGAAACAAAGAACCTCATCTGTTTCTTGGGGACCTCCCATCCCACTGTGCTGCTGTGTCCAACTACTGCCTGGCCCTGACCCCACCTCTTCCACCCACCTGGCTCCTGCTGTGGCCAAGGCCTGGTGGGCTCCAAGCTTTCTGTGGGTGGGGTGAATGATCATGAAGAAGAACCACAGAACTGAAGTGATGTGGAGGACTGTCTTCCTCGAGAGTACACACTTACCACCTGCCCCTAAGTCAACTTCCATTTGACCTAAAATTGTGAAGTTACTTGTGGAAACTCAAGTTCATTCCCATCCTTGGAGTGGAATGAAACGTGTGCTCTTGATCACAAAGAAAGTCTGAAGTGCCACAGGAAAAATGGGCAGATTGGCATGAAGTCTGATTGACAGTAGATGAAAAGAAGTTTTTAAATATGTGAGAAGATGCTCAGTTCATGCTCAGCAAAAACAGAGACACCTTATGTCACCAGGTGTGGCCTGGCAAGTCTGACGCAGTCTCCGTGGGGAAGATGGTGGAGTAGACGTAGGAGAAGGTGAGGGAGGGAGGACAAGTAAAAAGGGCAGAACACCTCACTCCTCGGGATCCCAGCACACCACCATGGCCCCCCTCCCTCCCTGGAGAAGTCCGTGTTCCTCTTTCTAAATATCCTGCTTTATGTGCCTGCCTTGGCGGGCTTCTGTAACGTCACACATGTGAGGGAGCAGGACTCGGCCCTGGTGACGGCAGTGTCACTGCCAACCCCAGCTGGGGCTGCCTAGCAGCGAGGCTGCTGAAGGGCTGGTCAGTGCAGCCAGCCAGAGGAGGCAGGCGAAGGGCCGTGGACCTGGGGGACAGGCCCTAAGCTCCCTGGGTCCTTGGAATCCCTGCTGGCACAGCGCTGGCACTCCACACGGGCTGCTTTACTCAGCCCCGGGCCCTGGGTCGGAGGGATCCGGGTCCCCGTGATCCAGTTCCTGGCCCTGGCGCTGGCAGTGCTGGATACCACGGGCTCTGCCCAGGCTGCCCAGGAGCCCTGGAGAGGTGGCCCTCTTCTTCCATCCGTCCACTCCATCTGCCACAAGCCCATCACCGCGTCCTGCACTCAGTCGGGCACTCCTGGCTGGGCTCTGCCCGCCGTTTCCGCGGCTCACTGGAGCGTCTCACTGAGCTGCTCTGCACTTCTGCGCCACGACTCTCGCTCCCCTGCCGTCCTGCTTGGTGTCCATGCTGTTCCTCCTCAGTCACTCAGAGCTCTCCCTGGAGTGCAGCATGATGAGAGCTTTCTCAGGAAACCTGGACACCTGGGTGCTCAGACCCTTCACTGTGCGGGCAGCTTCCCAGGCTGCTCTGCAGGGCACGGTGAGGTCTCCTGGCTGGGCCAGGGTGGAAACAGGTTCTTCATGTGGTCTCTTTTGACCCCCAGGGGCTCCTCACTGCGGGAGGAGTCTTGTCACTGCTCCTCATGTGTGGCCTCAGGACTGCAGGGAGAGTGGTGACATCCCAACACCCCTGGCCTCCTGGGGCAGGGTATGTGGTCACTGGAGTTCCAGGTGCACACCTGCTTGTCGATCCCCTCATGTACGCGCACGCCAGATGGCCTGCCCGTGGGGCTGGTTTAAACTTGTCACTTCTAGACAATTACGGCCCAGCAGGTCTGGGTTTCGTCCTGTAGCTCAGCTCTGGTTTGCCACTTCCCCAACACAGCACCAACAGTGTGGGTGTCAAAAGAAAAACAACAATTAGGACTGCGACAAAGAGTCTCCAGCAGGTCACGCTGCAACAAGAGGGACTCGGTCAGGCAGGAAGGAGTTCTGACTGCGCCCGAGAGCACAGTGCTGTGGCCCGGAGGCTGGAACACCACCTTCACCGCCCATCCCCTCCCATGGGGCAGTCCTGCTTGGGGTGGGGAAGCAGAAACGTGGGACGTCTCCGTCTGTTCCACAGCACCAGTGCAGGTGCCTGAAGAGTCAGCTGGTCAGGCGGCCAGGCTCAGCTGGCCCTCGGCAGCTCACACATCTCCGCTGTGTTGAGAGGACTTGAGCCACCGAGTGGGAGACCCAGGATGGAGCCAGAGGAACAGGACCCGCTGGTCACATCACCTGTGCCGGGCCTGAGTCCGACCTCTGGGGCCCACGCAGGTAAACCACGGCACGTGGCCACTAAGACCTTTCCAAAGGTGGGACCCCATGGGTACCAAGAAAGATTAGGGGGAGGGGGTGAAGGGTTCCAGAAAGCAGCAAAGGAGAAAGGAAAGAAAGTGGGAGGAAAGGAGAAAGACCCCAGAGCAAGAGACATGGGGTGGGGCGCTCTGAGGGGCCTCTCAACACTGTCCCACACAAGCTTCCGAAGCATGTCTCCCTCCTCACTCTGGACTCTCTGGCCATCAGGAGGGGCTGGACTCCTTCTTGGGAGACTGGGATGGAGCCCGTCCCTACCTTCCTCCCTAGCAATCAAGCCCAGGGTCTATTTTAACACGACCTATTCTGCACCCTGTTGTGGTGTGAACTGATCAATAAGTTATAAGTATAGGTTAGAGACTACAGGAATAAAGATCTGATAAGTAAGATGACAGAAATCAGCAACTGTAAGACATAGGATTTAAGCCATAGAGTCAGCAGCAAGACTCATTTCTGAGAAAACAAAATGAAAGCTATTTTCTGCTAAATTAAAAAAAAAATTGTCTTGTGTACTTTGTACCCCACAAAGCTGTCCTCAACCCAGGCTACGGTGTTCTTGGTGACCTCTATGACTGTGAAGTAGAGTCTCACCTCTGCCAACCCCTGCTCAGACCCTAGATGCGCTGTTGGAGCTGCTCTGCTAACTGCTGTTTCAGTGTCTGTGACTGCTCCTTGCATGACGCTAAGGAAAGTCCTTGAGCTACGGGTTTTGTCCTGAAATTCCCAAGACACAGGCCAGGAAACTGCTGCTCTTTCAGAGAGCAACTTGAATTCTGTCAGACTCAGCGCCTGACCAGGTACAATTGTAAAACTGGCAAAATGAAAATCCTTCAAATTATTTCAAATTTGGACTTGGAGTGTTTTCCGGGCATCTTCCCACAACACATCCGACCCGAGGAGCAGGTGTCATCTACAACACTCCAACAGGATGGTTCACCTCCAGGCCCCCCCGCAGTTCTCTGGGGTGTAGGCCCTCACTCAGGCAGACCCTCCATGGGGTTTCCTGACTGGGGGCTCGTTTCTGGGGGTCCAACACTTCTCAGAACCCTGAAATGACCTTAGGGCTGGGCTCCCCGACTGACTGGGCTGCCCCCCTGGAGGGTCTCCTCACAGCACACGTGGCCACATGATGCCTGGGCTCCAGGCCCGGGTTAAGGACCCCTAACTCAGGGGGGCAGTCCACATCTGACTCAATCACCTGGGCCACGGTGGAGCCAGGAGCCAGGAACCCTCCAGACAGGTGCCGCCTGACCGCTGAGGGGGCCACCAGGCTTCTCCTGGCCAGAGGTGAGCAGGGCTGAGTCCTGGGCCTTCAGCTGCCCCAGCCAGGATGGCCAGCTCCCTGCCTCGGGAAGGTGTTCTGCTCCCTACAGCCAGAGCAGACAGACCACACCAGGATTAAAATGAAGCTGGCCACACGAGTTCTCTACAGTGTCCAAGACTCTTACTTTCATGGGAGAACTTTTTTCTTCCTCCATACCATCTTGTTTTCTTACAAACTCAAAATCACAAAGTGTTGACCTAACACTCACGGTTCACCTAAGTGTTCATCGCGGCGACTCTCCACAGTAAGGCCATCAGGGCATCACACCCTCTCCTGGCCTCCCAGGAGGCAGCCACCATAACCCAGCAGCCGGGCCAGAGGCAGCGGGCAGCCCAAATGCAGGCCCAAGGCTTATGACTTTGGGGTCATGGTTCCAGCTCAGAAATAGAAAACCCTGCCACCATCACACACAGGAACCAGACCCACAAAGAAGGCACGAAACTCCAGGGAACTACATACACACGAGTCTCCAGGTGACTACCAGCTCCTTGCAGTAGCCGATCCCGAGAAACACAGCTGCATGTGACACAGGATGAAGGGATGGGTAAGAGCTTGGCAGCAGGAGTGAAATGAGCAGACATGCACAGGCACACACTCGCACCCACAGACACATGTACATACGTGGGCAGAGACACAGACAACAATACGGTATTACACACATGCATCTCCTCATGTGTAAGTACCTCTGCAGGCCGGTATGCCTGAGGGTTTTAAGGATCATGAATTTCTAGTATGATTCTAGCTGCTAATTCTGATCTGGTACATAAGATTGTAATTAGCACATTTGTGTGCAAATATACTGTTGAGACCATTTTTCCTCGGAAGGAGTTATTTACACCAGCGTTCCACTCCAGGGCTCAGAGAAGAGAGGCTGGGGTCCAGCCCACGGCACTCTATTTGAAGAGCTGATGGTCGTGGGAGGTGGCACGGCCCTGTGTTTCCAGGAACACAGCCCAGGAGGGGGTGGACAGTCCCTCTTCTCCCCACAGGCCCTATCCCACTGAAGAGCTCCTCCTTTCTGGACTGGGGTGCCCCCTGTAAATAAAAGCTCCCCCAGAGGTTCTCGACAGCCCCGAGGCCTGGTGCCTGAGAGCTGCAGTGCTGAGCGACCGCGCAGGTCCTGCCACTGGGAGAAAGCGCCCTGGTGGGGCTGGAAACTGTGCATCCTGGACGCTGGTGAGGGAGCAGACCACTTAGAGGCAGAGATGCCGACATGGGCCTGGGAAGCAAGGGAGATTGGGTTTGAAATTCTCACGGCTATCTCAGAGAAGGGCAGCAGGGGCACTCTGTGCCCAGGGAACTCCTGTGGGTGCTTGGGTCAGGGGGCTGGCCAGTAGCACCACACCCTCCCCACGGGCTGTGCGGGCAGCTCTCTCCCCTGCCAGGCGGGGGCAGGCGAGGCCCACCCAGGACAAGTGACCGGCCATGTGGGGGCTGCCTCCGGGCTGCCCCTGGTTGCCAGGCAGTTTCCACGCATTCTAACCAGGGGGGGTGCCCTGACATGGCCCTGGCCCAGGGCAGTGGCTGTGGCCACATCTCTCTCCACCAGCAGGTGACAGAAACACCCCTAGGGGTGGCTAGGTGTGGGCATGGAAGTTTCCGTGATTTCCACTTTCTTCATGTTTTTCTCTCCTGCACTTTTTCATTGTTTTTTCAAGAGGTACAGGCAATTTAGAACCTATCGTAATTTCAGAGGAGCAAAATGATACCTTTCACAGGGGACTGAAGTCTGGGAAACGGCCTGCCGGGTCCGCGCCGACCCCCACCCTGAGCACCGAGTGCCTGTGGATCAGATGTGGCCAGGCCTCCCTGATGTGCTCCCTCGACTCCCGCAGGGCTGCTTTCCACGCGGCAGTCCCACCCTCGGGACAGGCTTCCTGGAGAAGGCTCTGGAACGCGGACCTGGACCAGAACAGGTGTACAGGCGCGGTGCCCTGTTCTTGGACAGGACCGCTCAGCGTTAGGGCCATGTCTCCCCTCCAAGTTCACCTGTAAATTCAGCTCAGTCCCTTGTCCCATGAAAACCAGAGCCACCTATTTTGTGGAGTCAGACACGTGACTGTGACATTCAAATGTGGAAGAGCAGCGGGGCGCACTGAGACCCCACGGGGAGGAAAGCTAACGGAGACAGGATCCTCGAAAACCCAGAGGGACATGGGCAAGCGACGCAGGGAGAAAAGAGCCCTCACAGGGGAAGAGCCCACACAGCACGGTCAGAGTGCCGGGTGACACGCTGCGTCGCCTGGGGACCCACAGAGTCTGGGAGCCCGAACACCTGTGGGCCAGGGCTGAGGAGGACTCTCGCCGTGAGGAGGACTCTCGCCGTGAGGAGGACTCTCCCTGTGAGGAGGACTCTCCCTGTGAGGAGACTCTTGCCGTGAGGATAGCCGTTGCTGTGAGGAGGACTCTCACCGTGAGGAGGACTCTCCCTGTGAGGAGGACTCTCCCTGTGAGGAGACTCTTGCCGTGAGGATAGCCGTTGCTGTGAGGAGGACTCTCACCGTGAGGAGGACTCTCGCTGTGAGGAGGACTCTCGCAGTGAGGAGGACTCTAGCCGTGAGGAGGACTCTCCCTGTGAGGAGGACTCTCGCCGTGAGGAGGACTCTCCCTGTGAGGAGGACTCTCGCCGTGAGGAGGACTCTCCCTGTGAGGAGGACTCTCGCCGTGAGGAGGACTCTCCCTGTGAGGAGGACTCTCGCCGTGAGGATAGCCCTGGCTGGGATCCAGCAACACCCAGCCAGTCACCTTGAGGCACTGAGGCCCCTGGACGTGGTGGACACTGAAGATGCTGGAGCACCTGTGCAGGTACCTCCCTGCAGACGGATGTAGCTGCGCAGGCTGGAACAGAACCCAGGCAGCCAAGGCCTGCTGCAGCGTGGAAAGGCCAAGGCTCTGGGCCGGCACAGTGACTCCAGGACACAGCGCTGGGGAGAGTCTAAGTGCCAAAGAACACGGAGCCGGTGACACTTCCTGAAGGACAAGAGGGCACTCCTCCCCTGTACAGAGGGGTGGGGAGCAGCTGGCACTTCAGGATGGCCTCTCGGAGGAGGGTGGGAAGGGACTCAAACTGCAGGGCATGCCACACCCTCTCCATCCCACGGGCTGAACGCCGCCCTGCAGGGCTCACTGATGGATGAGAGCAAATGGCCCAGGCAAGTCCCCAGACCACGCCAGGCAAGGAGGAGGCCTGCCCTGGAAGCACACTCTGCTGGGAACCTTGGCTGACAACAAGAAGAGCTGTGCCTGGGAGCCTGAACCAGGCCAGGAGGCCCCTGAGGGCAGGGGGTCCAGAGCTAGTCCCTCCTGCCAAGTCCTGCCACTTCCAACGTGCCCTCAGCCGGGTGCCCAGCCTCTGATACATGGACATGTTCCAGATCCAGACCACAGCATGCACATGTCCACCTTTTAAAGTCGGCTTCCTATTTGGAGAGAACTGCAGACTCACATGCAGTCATCAGAAGCCATGCAGAGGGGTCTCTGGGACCCTCCACTCGGTTGCCCCTGCTGTAGCCCCCTGTAAAACTAAACAGTCACACCAGCAGGACCCAGGTGCAGACAGGCCCCATGCAGCACCCCACCAGGACCCTGCTGCAGAGCCCACCCCTGCCTGCCCGACAGTCCCCAGCCTGTCCTCGGGATGCTCAGAGATGGAGCTGCGCTCTGCAGCCTTGAGCTCGCTTTCTCATAGGCGAAGCTCTCGCGGGTCCACCCAGGCTGTGCGTATCCATGGCCAGTCCTCTCTGCAGCACAGACTCCTGTGGCACCGAAGATCCTGGCTTGTGTAGCCATCCACTTGTGGAAGGGCACCTGGGTGTTTCCAAGCTTTGGCTCTTAACACAGCTGCTCTGAAAACCCGAGTCCAGGTTTTCCTGCGGACGTCTCCACTCCTCTAGGATGAACGTCCAAGCTGCAACACTAGGCCATGTGCCTGGGGCATGTTCTGTTTTATGAGAAACTCTGACACAATTTTGTGGAGTAGCTGCACCATTTTACATTTCACACACTATGAGGGATCGTTTTTCTGCATCTAGGTCAGCATTTGGTTTTCTTTGTATTTTTTATTTCAGTCATTTTAAAGGGTGCATCATGCTACCCACCATGGCTTTAATCGACTGAACGTCCCCAAAGCCAATGGTACCTTTCCATGTGCTCATTTATCATCTGCACGTGCTCTTTAGGGAAATGTCTGTTCTCATGTTTTGCCCATTTTCGGTTGGAGTTCCTCAACTGGTTGGCTGCTGGTTCCTCATGTCGGCTAGACTTTGGTAACATTTTCTCTCACTCCAATGCCTTTTCATTTTCTTTATTTGCAGGGGTACCAGGGATTGAACTTAGGGACACTCAACCACTGAGCCACATCCCCAGCCCTGTTTTGTTTTTTATTTAGAGACAGGGTCTCATTGAGCTGCTTAGCACTTCGCTAAATTGCTGAAGCTGGCTTTGAACTCATGACCCTCCTGCCTCCGCCTCCTGAGGTGCTGGGTTTACAGGCCTGGGCCACCATGCCCAGCTCTTTTCATGTTCTTGAGGGGGTCTTTGCAGAGCGGTTTTTAATTTCCATGAGGTCCAATTGATCCAGTTTGTTTTTGGATCTTGCCCTTGGTATATCAGGCCTAAGAATTCTTTGCCCCAAGGCTGGATCCCAATGATTTTCTCCAATTTTTTTCTAGAAATTTATATTTTTACACTTACATTTAAGTCCAATCCATTTTGAGTAATTTTTCTACAAAGGCTGAGGTTTACGATGAGGGACCCCTGCCTGACACACTTGTGTGGCTCTCCTGATAGGTTCTGTGCCCTATCCTATTGGTCCATGTGTCTGTCCCTCTGTCAGTGCCCCACTGTCTTGATAACTGTGGAAAGCATTAACACTGAGTGGTTTCTCCCACTGGCTCTCCTTTTTCCAAATTGTTTTGATTGTTTTAGAGCCTGAGCTGTTCCATATGAACTTTACAATAGGTTTTTCCATATTCTACATAAAATATTGCAATTTGGGGGGGTTTTACGGGGGACTGAACTCAGGTGCACTTGATCACTGAGCCACATCCCAGCCCTATTTTGTATTTTATTTAGAGTCAGGGTCTCACTGAGTTGCTTAGCAGCTCGATCTTGCTGAGGCTGGCTTTGAACTCATGATCCTCCTGCCTCAACCTCCCCAGATGCTGGGATTACAGGCATGTGCCATATACCTGGAAGTTGTTGGGATTTTGATACAAGTTGCACTAACATAGAGATCGGTTTGAGGACTAACACAGAGTCTTCTAATCCATGAACATGGTATGTCCTTCAATTTATTTAGGTCTTCTTTGTTATCTCTTATTCACATTTATAATTTGTAGCATACAGACTTGATATTTTGTGTATTTATGCCTAAGTATTTTATTTTCTTTGGTGGGATTGTAAATGGCCTTGTTTTTGTTTCTTTGTGGTGCTGGAGATTGAGCCTCGGGCCTTGTGCCTGCTGGGCAAGTGCTCCAGCTTTAGGCTGCGTCCTCAGCCTGGCCTGTGATCTTACTTTTGGTTCTCCACGTTGATTGCTGGCACACAGAACTGTGACTCACTGGGTGTTGGTCATCTACACTGCCGTCTTCCCAGACTCACTTATTGGTTCTAGGAGTTTTGGGGGAACATTTCTTAGATTTTTTTTACATAGATAATTGTATCATTTGCAAATAGAGGTATATTTGTTCTTTAATGGTTTGTATGTCCTTTATTTCATTTTCTTCATTTTCAAAAATTCCAGTATTATGCTAACAGCAGTGGTGAGGGTGAACAACCCCATCTTACTCCAGACCCTGGAAGAAAAGCTTTCAGTCTTTCACCTGTAGGTTTTATGTAGGTGCTCTTTGTCAAGCTGAATACTCGTTTCTAGATTTCTGGGAGTTTTTATTGTGACCAGGTGTTGTATTTTGTTAAATGCCTTTCTGCATCAATTGATGTGATTCCATCTTATGGTGATGTGGTGGGAGATACTGGTTGATTTTTGAACACTGAACCAGCCTGGCATACCTGTATTAAATTTCACTTGGTTCAGTAACTTTACACATTGCTGAATTCAATTTTCTAATATGGTGTTGAAGATTCTGAATCTGCATGTATGAAAGCTTTGACCTGTTGTTTTCTCTTTTTGTACTGTCTTTGTCTACTATGGTTATCAGGCAATGCTGACTCCTCTCTTGTTTGAATGTTGGATAGACTTTTCCAGTGAAAATATCCTTGGGAGTTCTTTTCCAAGGGTTTTTTTTAAGAGAGAGAGATAGACAGAGATAGAGAGAGAGAGAATTTTTTAATATTTATTGTTTAGTTTTTGGCGGACACAACATCTTTGTTTGTATGTGGTGCTGAGGATCGAACCTGGGCCGCACGCCTGCCAGGTGAGTGCGCTACCGCTTGAGCCACATCCCCAGCCCCTTTTCCAAGAGTTTTTAAAGAATTAATCCAATGTTGTAACTTATACTGCTGATTTTAGACCTTTCCTCTTTCTCAGGTAAGCATTTGGTGCCATCCACTTCCCACTCAGCCAATTTGCATATGTCCCACATATTTTTTTTAAGAGAGAGTGATAGAGGGGGAGAGAGAGGGAGAGAGAGAGAGAGAGAGAGAGAGAGAGAGAGAGAGAGAGAGAGAGAATTTTTTAATATTTATTTTTTAGTTATTGGCGGACACAACATCATTGTTTTGTATGTGGTGCTGAGGATCGAACCCGGGCCGCACGCACAACAGATGAGCGCGCTACCGCTGGAGCCACATCCCCAGCCCATGTCCCACATATTTTGATCTGTTGTATTTTCATTTTCATTAAGTCCCAGGCGTTTTAAATTTTCTTCTGAGGCTTCTACTTTGGCCCGTAGATTAACTAAAATTGTATCATTTAATTCCCAAGCGTTTAGGTGTCTTGATGGTCTGCTTCTTTCATCTGTTTGTGTCTTCTGCCATTTGAGGAGGTTTTCCGGCATCTGTCTTCAGACACTTTTTCAGCCCCACTCTTTTTCTCCTCTTTCCAGGACCAGATGATACAGATGTTGATAGGTTTGTTACCGTCACACAGATCCCTGTGACTCTGTCCACTTTTCTCCAGTCATTTTTTTCTCTGTGGTTGATATTGGGCAATTTCTATTGATCTGTTCTCCAGTTCACAGATTCTGATTTCTGTCATCCTCTACTATTTGCCCCCATGCAGCAAGGTTTTAAAAAAACTGTTATTTTCAAGTTCTATGGTTTCACTTTTTTCTTTTTTATATCTTCTATTTCTTTGCCAAGGTTTTCTATTCTTTTATTTGTTTCAGGAAGACCTGTCACTGAGAGGGGAAATCTACTTTAAAATGCTGCTCACGTAATCCCTACTCAGATTCATCTCCCTGTTGGTTCTGTGGACTTTTTTTTTTTTTCATTCATGTTTTGGTTTTTCTGATTCTTGGTAGGATGAGTGAACTTTTTACCAAATTGTGGATGTTTTGAACACGAATTCTTTCACATGTGAATATCCAGTTGTCCCAGCACCATTACTGAAGAAATGATTTTCCCCATTGAATGGTCTTGATACCCTTACCGACACTCAGCTGACCTTGGTTCAATCCACAGCACCACGACACATGAACAACCTAACAGTAAAGGTCAGCTGACCACTGATGTATGTGTTGGTTTTTTGACTTGCAATTCTATTCCACTGCCCATGATGTCTCTCCTTATAATGCCACACAAATTTGACTACTGTAGATTTGTAATTAGTTTTAGTACATACAGAGTTCATTGCCACTTTCTTCTTTTTCAGGATACTTTTTGACTAATGTTGTCCTTTGCAATCATATATATGAATTTTAGAATTGTCTTGTCCATTTCTGTAAGAAGACAGCTGAGATTTTGACAGGGACTGTATTGAACCTATACATCAGTTTAACAATGTTAAATACTCCAATCCATGAACAGAGCATATCTTAGATCTCCTTTAGTTTCTTCTAATAATGTCTTGTAATTTTGAATACACAAGCCTTACGCCTCTTTGGTTAAATTTATCTCTACATATTTTATTATGAAGATGATGATTTTATTATTTTTTTATAACATTGTAAGTGGAATTGCTTAATTTCTTCCAGATTGTTCACCATTAGTCTCTACAAACATACGTGATTTCTGAGTTCGGACTTTATGTTCTGGTTGGCTTGAGCAGGGCTTGGTTGCCTGTCTCTGAGGTCTGAGGATTCTCTTCGTCCAGTGACTGGAAGTGTGCACCAACACGGGTTTAAGTTTGCTTGTTAATTTTGCTTTCTACCTTTGCTGCTTCTCTTTGCTAGGTTTGCCCTGGTGCCTGACATCAGCTGTGGTCTGCCTGCCCTCAGCACTGCCCTGTGTGAAGGCACACTCCCCACGCTCCCTCCTGGCCAGGACTCTGCTGCCTCCACTCTCTTTTCCAAGTCTTCCTTTTAGCTATCTATCTATTTATTTATTTTTGGTACCAGGGATCGAACCCAGGGGTGCTCCACCACTGACCACATCCGCAAACCTTTTTATTTATTTTCAAAATTTGGAGACAAGGTCTTGCTAAGTTGCTGAAGCTGGTCTCAAACTTGTGTTCTTCCTGCTTCAGCCTCCCCAGCTGCTGGGATGACAGGCCTGAGCCATTTCATCTTAGCTGTTGATGGACCTTTATCTTATACATTTATTTATATGTGATGCTGAGAACGGAACCCAGTACCTCACAGGTGCTAGGCAAGCGCTCTGCCACTGAGTCCCAGCCACAGTCCCTGAAGTCTTCCTTTTAAAGTTTCTCTTTCTGTAAATTCCGCCTCAACCCTTTTCTCTCAGATTATTTCAAGTTCCTTCTGTCTTTTAAAGCCCATTCTGCATAAGAGAGGGCAGGCTTTCCACATGAGAAGCATCCTGCAGTGAGCTGACAAAGGCTCCCAGAATCTCTCCTCCCCTCTCAGACCAGACGGTGGCGGCTCCTGTCATCTGCTGGTCCTTCAGCTCCCTGGGGTGAGTGAAGAGCTGGCTCAGCAAGAGCCAGGCGCACAACCCAGATGCGCCACTGCAGGGCCTGGAGCCGACTGACCCCATTAGCCAGAGGCTGGGGCCTCTGGGGGCAGGAGGGCCGCTGCTCAGTTGCCGGGGTGAACCACCTCCTCTCCCCGTGGAACCCAGGTCACACTGTCCAAAACAAATGTCACAGATGGGACCTGAGTGAGCTCACTTCAGATGGTTGGGTGCGTCACAACCAGCCTGGCTACCTAGAGGGACACAGTGGTGGGAAGACACAGGGCAGGCAGGACCGGGCTGGCCATTCGGGGGCTGGAGCTCACTCTGGAGAAATGGGGCCTTGCTGCACTTGGTACAGGGGAGTGTACCCCCACCACTTGGAGGACAGAGGACTCTCAGAGGGAGGAGTGCAGAGACCCACGTGACTCAGGTCCAGAGCCAGCAAGACGCAGGGACAACCACGCCCGGTCACAGCAGCCCTGTCTGGGTCTGCCCTGCACCCCAGGCTCTCAGCTCCAAGGCCGGAGCCATCTGGGCTCCAGGGTTCCAAGCTCAATTCTTACACATCAAAAAGAGGAAGTTCTCTCAAAGCCCCTAACTGCCAGGAGTGTTTCCCCCTTGACCAATTCTGCCGCGGTGGGTGCGGGCGAGCAGGGGGCCTTCGCGCCCGCCTGCGTTGCGGTCTGAAAGCAGTGCTCAGGGACCACAGTGGCCAGACGCACATCCCAGAGCCCCGCGAGTGCAGCTCCACCCACATGACTCTGAAGGTGGCCTCCGACTCCTTGGAGTGCGCTCCTCTGGAGGCCTGACTGGAGTGTGAGGCTCCCCAGAGCACCCTCACTCCCCAGCGATGAGCAAGGCGGCCAACATCCTGCACTGCTCATGTTCAGTGGCCAAGGCCATCTACCCCCTGCCAGAACCTCCTGGGACCACGCAGCACTTCCCAGTGAGCCTCCCGGCCAACACAAGCAGCCAGGCCCGACCTGAGCCGAGGCCTAACCTGGCAGCACTTGTCCAGGGGGGACACAGCTCTCCACCCACGTGGCTCACTCCCTGGGCCTCTGCCAAGGCCGGAATGCGCAGCTTCGGCAGCTCAATCCCCAATGTCATGTGTGCCTGCGACTCTGGGGCTTAGGGCTGGGTCCCCAGAAAGTGACTAGATCAGACAAAGTCCCCTTTCACTATTCAGAGGGTGGACACTGGTGCTGAGGGCTGGGGCCTCTGGGGGGTGATGAGGTGAGAGAGTCCTCACCAGCGTGGAGTCCCCAGAGAGGCTCCTGGTGGGACTGATCATAGCCAAGGGAGAGCAACCAGACTGACACACACACAGGTGCTCTTGCCAGAGGGGATGTAGCCCGGGGCCGGGGCCGGCAACCTGCTGTTTGGACTCCCAGATTCCAAAACCATGAGCCCCAGTAAACTTCTCTTTATCATCAGCCTGTCCCAGGTGTTTTGTTATAGTAAAGACAGGCTCATACACCTACATTCCACTGTCACACTGGGGTTGGGGTCCTGGAGAAACACTGCCTGCCTGCCTCAGACCCACCGCCCTCCTGGGCCTTCACTCTGGCCTCTTCACCATCTGCTGGCTGATGGAAAGGTACCTGCCCTGCACACAAGGTGTGTGTTAGCCCCCAAAGACTCTAGATTTTAGCAGCTGAGGTATTTTCCTAATTCTAATGAATCCAGCCTGCATTAAGTCACTGGAAATGTCTGCAAACTTGACTTCCTCTTGCTGTGCAGCCTTATGCACAGCAGTGCCCGATGACGTCACAGCTGACATCAGGCCTGCAGCAGGCTGCATGGCAGAAGGCAGCGTACAGTCACTGTGACACCTACGCAGGCCATGTGACAAACACAGGCAACAGCACAGCCCCAGGATCATCACAGGAAGACAGACCGAACAGGAGGCATGGAGAGAGAGCTGGGATGCCAGGAGAGGGCCAGACAGCAACCCCCTAAAGTAGGCAAGGGAAGTGGGCACAGGCCTCGCCAGTGCAGGGAAGGGTCCCTGGAGGAGCATGCCGGGGCCTCCCTGTGTGCACACCTCTGGGACAGGGACCACACCTGGTGGCAAGGACTCACCTGGAAGGCCTGGACAGTAAAGTGGGGTGCACTCCGTGGTGCGGAGCTCAAGGCACTGGCATCCTGCTGGGAAGTCAGCTTCCCCCCTGGAGCCTACATGTTCTCAAACTTTTTATCAAACTCAAAATTTCACAGGTTAGTCTTTAAAGATGTCCACTTTGGTGGTGCTTAAATTTAAGAACTGGGCAGGTGCCGTGGTGCACATCTGTAATCCCAGAGCTCAGAGAGTTCAAAGAGTTCAAAGCCAACCTCAGCAATGGTGAGGCACTAAGCAACTCAGTGAGATCCTGTCTCTAAATAAAATACAAAACAGGGCTGGGGATGGGGCTCAGTGGCTGAGTGCCCCTGAGTTCAATCCCTGGTACAAAAAAAAAAATCTTTTTTTTTTGAGAACTGTGTAACTTTCCACTAGGGGAATCAGTGAGGCTCTGTGTTCAGAGCTGACTGCAGGTCCTGTCTTCAGCCTCACAGGTGGAGCCCAGGGCAGGACCTTGGTTCACTGGCTCAGCTCCCACCGTCCAGCTGGGACCACGAGGGAAGCCTGTGCTCAGTGCTGCTCATGGGTCTGCCACACCTGGCAACCCCTATTGGCTCAGAGCCCCTTGATGCCCACAAGCTGGAGATAGGGCCAGCCTGGGCACCCACACCCACGCCCACAAGGTGCTTGGAGCCGAGGGTCAGGCACACCTCGGTCAGAGTACTAGTCACCATACTAACCCTTTACAAAAGCAAATTTGTCTGCCAGACTGGAATTTAGTTAGAAACTCTGCCATATTCAGATCAGATCAGTTTATGAGGCTGTGTGGCCCTGGATTCCAGCCTTTACTTTCACATGCCCAGCACCACCCAAGACCAATCTCACATTTAAACTCCACCATTTAACTATCTAAGAAGGTTAAAAATAACCAGGAAGGTCATTAAGTTCTGGAAAGTGCGGCCCAGGCTCCTGGTCACAGCTGCATCCGGGTGCCTCCTCACAGCAGCAGCAATGCGCAGCAGGTGCAGCTCACAGGGGTCTTTGGAGGAAGAGGGGAACTAAATTAAGAGCTGGATTCCAACAGGAGGAGGGGAGAGCCTACTGTGCTGTGCCCAGGGTCTTGGGCAGGCCTTTGCTTGCACAGCAGATATGCCGTCTTCTGTGGAACACAAGCAACAGGAGGCCTTCTGTTACTGTCTTACATTTCCATTAGTCTTTCTCTAAACTCACCATCAGATGTAAATACTGGATGCTTTCTTTTTAGAAAATGTACTACTGATTTTACTTGGTTCTGATAAAAGTTTCTCTCTCAGACTAAGAGTGCCAAGACATCTTGCAGTGCTCATTTCTCGTCCGACACAGGGTCAGAATGCACACAGTTTACGCTGCTTCTCAAGGGGTATCCTGGGAATGCTACCGACACACCTGCTTGGACCACAGGTGCCCACAGGTGAGATCCCAGGAGGTAAGGGGCCAGCTCACCTGCCTGGTCTACCTTAGCTCCACTATGAAAGGGAGCTGCTGGGATTCTTCCATGGAGTTCACGGGACTGTGAGAGCGACTGCACTTCCTTGGAGCCAGGAGGAACGCTGAGTACTCCCAAGGTGAGGCACAGGCCCTCTTTTGGGGACCAGGCCCAGGGGCAGAGTCCGGCCCTTGCACTGTAGGTGCCACTCTGAGCCCTCCTCACAGCGGACTGTCAGGACCCCTGAGGACAGACACTTGACCTCCAGCAAAGGGGAGTCCCCCATTACCAAAGAATACTCCTAGACGGACCAGAACCTAGATGTCTCTGCTTCTCAAGAAATCATGTGCTCAGATATTCAGGTGGCCATTTGGAGCCCTGGGCCTGGCCTCCTTGTTCAGGTCTGCCCCTCTTCTGCATCGACACATCCCCAAGCTGCCCATCTGCTCCCCACAACCTGCCCCCACACATCCACACACACAGGCGAGTCAGCAGCACCTCCTACTCCAAACAGCCCCCTGGCTCATCCTGCCCTCCTGGCGCCTGGCAGACGCACTTCTCTGGAAGACGGAGCTCTGGACCAGGAGACTGACTGTACCAGATCTGCTGAGGGGCCCCTGATGGCATTTACCAGGGCAACCCCCACATTTTATCATTTCCCACCAACCTTGCTCTAAAAGACCTATTGATTATGCATATTCACCTGTGATTATGATAATGCACTCCCAGCCATACCCTGGGCATAGACTCTTAATTATGATTCAAACAATTAATCAACCAGCACAATTTTCTGAGCATCCATTCCGTGCAGGAACCTCCTAGGCACTGGAAAGGGAAAGCCAGACAGGCCCTCTGTCAGCCGGGAGCAGGCTTCCTCCTTTCCTTCCTGCGTTGCACACACACATAATTCGTTTCTTAAAGTATGGAAATCTCAAGGTATCAGAAGTTTGCAACGTGGAATGTATATATTGGCACTGGCCTTAAAAAGACCTGAAAGTTGTTCCCCTCCCTAGGAAGACACCAACAAGGCGCCTCTGGCCACACATCACAACCCACATCTTTGTGGCTAGCACCTAACCAGGACCTACAGCAAGTGTATTTTGACCCCTAACTTGCTACATGTTCGTCGTTCAAGGGAACTGGGCAATTCCACCCGACGAGGATTGGAAGGATGTGAGGTCAACCCCAGCCAGAGCTCAGCCCGGCAGCCGGAGGGAGAGGTAGGGGGCTGGGATGAGCCCTTTCTGCCTTCATCACCAAGGGATGGTGGACTCCTCCAGATTTCTCAGCAGACAAGAAAACTGCTCAAGGCGATTCCAGCGCCCCCACCTACATCTGACCCCGGGTTTGCCACCTTGACCCCAGGGCTGGGCTGAGTGAGCCACTCAGAACTGCTCTGAGATTTCCCAACTAGGTCAAGATCCATTATTTACAACCTGCGGAGGGCAAATGCGGAGGACCAAGAGGCGGGGGGGGGGGGGGAGGACTTCCTGAAGTCTGCGGGGGAGGGAGGAAGAGCCAGAGAAAGCCAAGTCGGACACCGGCCGAGGTTCCCAAGGACAACCCGCCACCGCCGCGCTGCTGAGCGGGCAAAGTTCCGGGGGTCGGAATGGCTGGAGCCAGGCGGGCTGGGAAGGGTCCTCCCGGGCCACCGCAACAGCTGAAGCACAGACCCTCGCAGGTGCGAGGACGGCTCCCTCCCCGGACCCTGGGAACTTTCGGACCGGGGCGGGGCGGGTGGTGGTGCGGAGGCAAGAGGAGGCCACAGGAGGCCACTTCACACCCCGCACCTGCCCGCACCTGCCCGCCGAGGTCCGGACCCCCTCAACGCCCAACAATCCTTGCCCCCTGGGGCCACTGTAGGAGCCACAGGCGCTGCCCGCAACCCAGCTGCAGAGCCCCATCTCAGCCTGGAAGGTGCGGCGCACGCTCAGGCTGGGAGTTTGCAGAAATCGCCGCTGCCAGAGCGGGGACCCCCGCCAGACTCAGACCCCGCGCGCGGCGGGTCGTAGAAGGTAGGGTGGGAGGGCGGCCGCGTGAGCGCGTGAGGCGCGTGCGCGCGCCTGTGCTGGTAAGCTGGCCGTGGGGTCCATCATCTCACCGCTTCTCCGGCCAGGAAGGCGCACGAGCGCCACACATTCGCCCATGTCCCCCACCTTCGCGGAAGCCGGGTGCACCCACCTTCCAAGCCGGACAGAGCATGAAAGAGCCCTGGTCTCACCCTGGGGACCCCTATCCCAGTCGCGGGCCCTCTGTCCGTCCCCTCGTCCTCTCACCCAGGTTTTGGCAGGACGGATGCTGACAGACGGGGCGGCTGCAGGCTCCAGGCTCCAGCGGCCACCTGGACCTCCACGAAAGCGCACAACGCGGCCGGGCCCGCGCGCCCTGGGGATCCAGCGCGTGGGGCGGGGGCGGCGCCCGAACAGTCCGCCCCGCCCCCTCAAGCGTCAGTCCCCGCAGCTTCCGCGCCCCCTCCGAGTCCCTCCGCTTAAGGCCAAAGTGTGCGCAGCGGGCAGTGGCAGCCGGCGGAAAGGCGCCAGCGCCCCCATCCCTGTCCTGGACCCCGGAACTGCGGGGTAGACAGCGGCTCCACGGAGCGCGCAACTTTACCTCGGGGCTGGCTGCCGGCTACGCGCGCCTGCCCGCGGTTCCTCGGGGCGGAGCGCGGCGTCCGCTGGCCGGCTGCCCAGAGTCTGGCACCGCCCTGCTCATCGGTTGGTGGGTCCTGCCCGCGGTGGCACGGCGCCCTCTCGCGCCCAGCGGGGTCCTGGGGAGACCCTGCGGCGATCAGAGCCGCCCGGAGCAGCTTGGAACCCTGCAGCTCTGGGAGCATGAGACCCGGCTGGTGTGCCCACCACTTGGAGGACCAACCTGGGACACGGACAGGTGCATATACACCAGATCCAAGCTGATGTGCTCACAACATCGAACTCATGAGACTTACACACGCATAATCACTTGGACACATACACATTCATGCCAGCTCTCACACCCACACATGCAGGCTCACAGTCGGTGCTCACGCTCACACACTCATAACTGCAATATCACACACAGGTATACACACACTCAGGCTTTCACACTTCCATACGCATAAACCCGGGCACACAGCCACGTGCACACGCACACTTGCACACTCTCATAACCCAATACATGCACATGCGCACTCATGCTCATGCGCTCACATGGACATACACCCAGGCACATGCATGCACTCAGGCACTCACATACACACCCAGGGGCCTTTCCAGAGACACTAGCAGTGGACAGAGCAGAGCACATCAGAGCAGTGGACAGAGCCTGAGGCCCTGGGGAGGACAGGGGACTATGAAGGTCTGGCTTTGCAGGATGTGCCTGCTGTCAAGCCCCAGGTGACCTGTGGAGGGATCCTGGGCACACAGAAGTCTCCAGTGCAGTGCGTCACTCTTGCATCCAGAAATGGAGACTTTCTGCCCAGCACCAGGCCTGGGAAGGGAGCCTTATTCCCTCTGGAATCATTCTGTCGGGAGGCCAGGGCCACTGTCCCTGAGACACCACTGTCTCCAGGGGATGTGACCATTTCTGGGCAGCAGCTGCGCTGTTGGGTCAGCAGATGTGCCTCACAGGGCTGTGTCCCTGGCCCCTGTGGTCATTGTGACATGAAAGTAAGCAGAGAACAAAGGAGCCCTGGGGAGGTCCTTGCCTGCACCCTTGGTGACAGAGGGTGGTCCCCATGCACTGAGGCCACAGCCTCCCTGGGCCTGTCCTGTTCTTCCTGGGAGGACCATCCCAACCTGGCTAACAGGGCTGCCCATTCAGACCCTCACCTGTGCCAAGCCTCCAGTGGCCGTGGACCTGTGGAGTGGCCTGTCACAGTCCACCCCACCCTCGCAACTCTTATTCATCCAGCTAGAGGGTTTGCTGTCCTTTCTTGGCCTTGAGGTACGTTTGTGAATGACCTGGCTTGGGTAGACAGATCTCCAGACCTGTCTCTATTTGTGCAGCTCTTAGGATTTTTTTCTCTAACCCACAAATTTTGTTATCTGTTTCTTTAATATCTACATGCAGGGCTGTGGTTGTGGCTCAGTGGTAGAGGGTTTGCCCAGCATGTATGAGTCACTGAGTTCGATCCTCGGCATCACATAAAAATAAATAAATAAGATAAAGGCATTGTGCCCATCTGCATCTATTTTTTTTTAAATCTACATAGAGTATGTTACAATTAGTTCCTGTTAATTTCATTTTGTCAGTTTTTACTAACAGCTTTAGGGAGCCTGTCAGTCATTCCAGAATCTTAATGCTCTGCTCCTCCCTCCCCTCCTCTGCTGGAATATGGGGTCCTGAGCTGGCCATCCAGCACCACCGGGGGACACATTGCACAGGGTGCATGGCTCCTGCTGGGGCACCACCAGGCTGTCTCTGGTCTAAGAACCAGGCTTGGCTCTGCCTCCCATCTGTGCTTTTCTGCCCACTCGACATTTCCCATCACGTTGGGGAGGCTGTCAGTATTAAATGTGTTTCTGAAATTGAAATAAAGTCCCTCCGATGTGAACTGGCAGGTCTGCAGTGTGGCACACGCAGGTGGGGACAGCACCTGCCTTCTCCGCTGCTCCAGGGCCTGGCTTCTTCAGCCTAGGTCGAGAGTCCACCACTTTCTTTCCGGGTGAGCTTGTTGGCAGGGATGCCAGAGACTGTGCCCTTGACCAAGTGCCTCACTTCCTGTTTCAGGGTCCTGGTCTGTAGGCTGGGGACAGTGGCAGGTCACCCTGCTGTTGGATTGATCACTGAATGAGTTGATTCCAGGGCCTGACTGCTCTGTGGTAAATGACCCAATTATTGTCACCATGTTAGGTGCTTAGGAAGCACACAGCTATCGGGATGTTTCAGGAGTATTGAAGCCTGATGCCGCTGAGTCTTGGAGCGCAAGATCCAGGACAATGTCTGGGAAGGTCATCCGCCCAGCCCAAGGACCCCTGAAACCACATCCTCTCTCTCTGTTCAGGCCGACTATCCCTGTTTCTGTGCTGGCCAGCATGAGCCCGAGCGCTCCTTCCCTCTCTGTACTTCTCCTCTCCATCCCCTTGTTTTCCTAGTCACTCTGTTCCCTGTTGTGTTTGCTGCTTTGATTCTGGACTTGTGTATCCGATGCCTCTGGGATTGGAGTTGGGCAGCAGGTACAGGAGGCCAGCCAGCAGGGGCTGGCCCTTCTGTCAGATTTTGGTGTCAGGGTACCAGAGAGGTGGAAAGGGGGGTCTGCCAGCACTGGTTGTGCCCCTTGGCTTTCTTAGGTGTCAGTCTGCATCTGGGCCACCCCTTTGCCTTCTGTGTGGCTTCTGTCTCAGGAGGGAGCGCAGCTTCCAAACACTTTGGCCTGTAGACATGCTCTTCGTGGGAGTTTGTGAACTTGTGGAACACAGAGGGCAGGCCCCCGGCCCGCTGTCTGCAGCTCCCCAGGTCCTCTGCTCACAGAGCTCTGTTCAGCTGCAAGGCAGCATCATGAGCGCACTCATCTCCCCTCACTGATGTTGTCAGTGTTTCCCCGGCTCCAGGGTCCCTGGGAGAGGTGTTTCGATAGAATCCGGCCCTGCCTCCAGTTGTGAGCACTTTGGCAGCCATTTGGAACCTTCTCTTCATGGGAGCAGCTAGGGCCGAATCCCGGCTGGTTTGTTATCAGTGGGAAACTGCTGATGTGGTTGTGGCCTGCCATGCTTATCGAGTGACGAGACCCTTTAGAAGAGGCACCGGTGCTTCAGACTGAGGAGTGATGATAGAGGTGTCATGTGACCCATCCACTCAGACACTGACCGTCAAAGTGGGCAGACTGGACCAACATAGGGATGCTTGCCCACCCCAGTGCCCAGAGCACAGGTCCATCTCCCCACATCCCTGGACAGGAAAACGGGAGGTGGGACTCCACTGCCCCACAGCTTTATGCACGGCCGGCTTCTCAGGCCGAGTCTGCAGGGCACCCTGGCCCAGAGAGCCCAGCATGGGTCCCACTTTAGAGCTGCGCCTGACCCTGACCTGCTGCACTTCTCCACACCATGCATCAGTGTGAGGAGGTCAGAGCAGCCTCCACGGTGCCTAGACCCCGTTCAGCAGGGCAAGACGCTGGGTGTGGAGCCTCCACGTGCTGGTGAACTGCTTCCTTTAGGTGCCAGGAGATGGAATGAGGTAGACCAGCAGAGGGGGCTGCAGGAAGGGGCTTGAGAGTCTTGAGAGCCCATCCCTGTGGTGGGAGCCTCCCTCCATCAAGGCTGGGATGGCAGAGTAGATCCGGGGGAGGGTGGCTGGCCTTGGGCCTCTGGGGGAGTGGCCCCTTCTCCTGCCCAGTCTGCAGGCTCTGCCCTCCTGGCCTCCCTCAGTCACCATCGTCGTCGACTGAGGGGTGTTAAATGTGAGTTGTGAGGAGTTCATCTGAAGAAGCCAGGTCCTGGAGCAGCGGAGGAGGCAGGTGCTGCCCCCACCTGCGTGTGTCACACTGCAGACCTGCCAGTTCACTCAAAGGCACAAAGATGTAAAATGCTACAAACTAGAGAAAGAAACCCAGAAGGCAGTGGAGGGAACCCGGGGAGCCTGGCCATGGGAAGGCTGAGACCCTGGGAAAGCCCGCTCCTTTGCCTCAGAGTCAGAGAGGCGCCATGGTCCAACGGGCCTCTGTCTTCCACACAGAACACCAGAAAGAAAGCCAGCGAGAGTTAGGAGAGTTAGGCAGACCTGCTGAAGAGCCCAGCGCCCAAGTCCAGCTCCACACCCCTCCGTGGATATGTGGCCTCCCGCCAGGGAGAAAGCCAGGTCTGGGCTGCCGGGTGTGGCTTCCGTGCAGGTGGCAGACTTCCCAAGTGGTCCACGACACGGGGAACTGGCAAGAGCCATTGAGCTGTCCACTTTAAATGGCAGCACACATAGCGTCCAGCGGGGTCTCCAGAGAGCTGATGCCAACAATAAGGTGGACCCCTCTTGTTCTGAAAAGACATGAAAACCACATTTAAGACCTGGAAGAAGATTGCTGATTGGAAGGGAACCAGGAGAGGAAGCACCCTGACTTCCGAGAACAGGCACTAACAGAGCGGGGCTGCAGCTGCCCCAGCACTCCGGCCAGGCCTCCAGGTGGTCCAGTGTGCAGACTTTGGCGTACCTCACTGCTGGTCCTCCAGGCCAGGGTCAAGAAAGAGAAGCAGCTGCAGGCTCAGGGCACCGGGCCCGGGGCTCTGCAGCCAGACAAGCCAACGGAGCTGCCCAGTGGTGAGCCGGGCCAATGCTGGCTTACCTCTGCTTGTGTTTGCCTTGCCCGTTTCCCTCAGGGATCCCCAGCCCCTTCTGGCTGGGAGCTGACTGATCCACAAATCCCTGCTTGTTCAAATGAACTCTTCACAACTCGCTTGTGCCTCGGTTCACATTTAACACATCTCAGTTGATGACGATGGTGACTGAGGGAGCATGCAGACTGGGCAGGAGGAGGAAGGGATGGGAAGGGTGTGAGGAAGGGCAAGTGAACAGGGCACTAGGAACCCCGCCACTACGCGTACTTCCAATGTACCGGAGGGAAAGGAGCCGGTGGAACATGCAGGGCAGTGTGGGGACAGGTCTCCAGCTCGCTGTAGCCAGCTGATTGCAAGAATCTATTATTTTTCTGCATTTTCCACCAAGAATCGTGGGACATTCATAACCACAAAAGGTGGAATGCACCACACACAAAGGCTGCCGTTTGGCTCCTCTGCATGGTGGCCAAACATCCCACAAGAGCAACTTAGGAGGGGAGTTTATCAGGGGCTCAGGGTTTCAGAGGTCTCAGTCCACAAACCACGACTCCACAGCTCTAGGCCCAGGGTGAGGCAGCACGTGATGGTGGAAGGACCCAGTGGGGAAGAGCTGCTCAGCACAGGGTGGAGTCCGGAAGCAGAGAGACAGAGAGGGAGGAAGGAACTCAGGGACGCTGCACCCCTCCAGGGCAGCCCCCAGTGGCCCACCTCCTGCAGCCAAGCCCCATCTGCCCGCAGTCACTGCCCATTTTGTCCAAACTAGGATGGACCGATCAGGTTACAGCTCTCAACAGCCCATCATTCCACCTCTGAGCCTTCCTCTCAGGGAAGCCCGCAAGGACGCCAACCCTGCTACACTTTGCCTGGCCTCCCAGCCTTCCTTTGAAATCTTGAGTGTCCTGCATTCCTGCAGAACCCTGTGGATAATGCAGCCAGCTAGCACAGTACCTAGCGCCCCTAGAATCACAGAGTCGCAGCCTTGGAGTGCCTGCATGGCTCAGCATGGTGAATCAACTTCCTAGGCACCCCCGTGTAAGCAGGGCATCTGCTGTCTTTTCTCAATGAAATATTCTGTTCTGTGCTCTGGAACTAGTAGTAGGTGTGGTCTTGCAAATTCCTGAGATGCCTCAAGCCATCTTTCCTATTGTCTCTGTGCTAAGTACTTAGCATATTTTTAAGGGTTCTAATCTCTTCAAAAAGTACAATTTCCTTGGCCAACTTTACAGGCACTTTTCTGGCCAAACTGTAATTAAAAAAAACAAAATCATTTAGCTCTGCTTTCTATTCCGAATCCTCACAGTAAACCTGGCTAAAAATGCCAGCAATATCCATATCATTAACTGAATGCTTTGCTGCCTTGAAATTTCCTTGGCTAGATTAATTAGTTCATCACCTTTAAATTCAGCCTCACACAAATTCTCATAGGATGGGGAAAATGTAGACAAGTTCTTTGCCAAGAGGAAACATGAATGATCGCTAGTCCAATTCCCAATAGAGATCATTCCCAACAAAGTCTTCATTTCTCTCTGAAACCTCATTGAAGCCAGATTTAAAGTTAGGGAGTCAGTGTAGTTAGGTAAATCGGGTCTAATATGGAGTGAGATCTAAAATGGAGGCCATGATGAGAATGAATTCCGGGAACGCAGGACAACTCTCGGAATGTTAATGAAGTCTGGGAAAAGCCCAAGGCCCAGAGTCCATCCCAAAGAAGTGTTAATGAACAGCCCCCAGCAAACTTGAAGATGCTGACTCAGAAGTCCTTCCTGCCCAGATGACTTCTTTGGCCACCTACACTCCATCACTGAAAGAACTATAAAACGGGGAGACAACCGCACTTCCGCGGATTCCACCTCTTGGGTCCCCTTTTTCCTCTTGGGTCCCCTTCTGTGTGTGCGCGCGGAGGACCGAGCTAGCTTGCAATAAACACCTCTTTGCTGCTTGCATTGATCTTGGGTCTTTGGTGGTCTTTGGGGGTCCTGAATTCGAGCAGAACACTACAGTCCCAGCCCCTGACATAAGTCTTTAGGGTCCACGATTCTATTGGCATTCTTGTCTAAGTTCCCACCAGAATTGCCCATTAAGCTCTGCTTACAAATTCTAAAACTTTTGCAGCTTGCATCTCTAAACTTTCCAAAATTCCTTCCTCCAACCATTTCCATGTTTCTGAAGCCCAGGGTTAGGTTGGTTACAACAAGGACCCCACATCTCAGTGGTAGTTTCTGTTTTAGTTAGCTTTTCCATTAGCATGACCAAAACACTTGGCAAGAACAACTTGGAAGGGGGAAAGTTTAATTGAGGTTCATGGTTTCAGAGGTTTCTGTCCAAGATGGCTGACTCCATTGCTTTGGGTCCAAGTGGAGGCAGCAGATCCTGGGGGAAGGGACCGGCAGAGGAAATGTGTTAACTAATGACAGCCAGGAAGCAGAGAAGAGAAAGGAAGGGACTGGGGAGAGGCCCCTTCCCCGCACAGCTGCAGGGACCCGCTCCTCCACCCACAGCTCCCTCCCGGTCAGTCCTGGGAGCAGGACGGGCTGCTGAGTTACAGCCCTCACCACCCAGTCCCTTTCCTCTGAACACTCCCACACCAACAGGAGCTCGAGGGACACGCCATTCCCACTCAGGGTCTCCCGCCACGGCAGCCTCCACTCGGGAGACGGCAGGAGGAGGTGCCCTGCTTGCTCTGTGGCCTCTGAGTCCTGGGAGGACCCACGGGGCTGGGGCTCGAGGCTGTCCTGGAGCAGCGTCTTTGGTCCAGGACCGCAGGGCACAGGTGACAATGCCGTGCCCCGGGCCTGTTCTCAGCCTCACTCCAGGGAAGGCAGGAACGGGTCATTCTCTGACACCTGGAGCCAGGGCACGGCAGGGTCCCTAGCCTGAGGTCTCCGGTAGAGAAGATGGAACTCTGCTTCAGGGTGAGATGAGACGGCGCTGGGACCCTCTGGTGCTGCCCTGGCTTCACAGGTGAGGAGAGCTTGGCAGTGACTCCCGGACACCGGGAGGGGAAGACAGCATCCCCACCTGCGTCAGTGTTTGAGGTCTGTTTGCTGTGATGAAGGAAAGGTGCGCCTGACAGCGCCGGGGAGCAGGAGGCCGGAGCATGCTGGTGCCGGAGCTGCCTGGCCCCACTGGCCGCTCTGATCCTCCTCCAGATCCCGACCTCAGGAGCCAAGGGTGGAGACGTGAAGTGTCCTACAGCCAGGCTCCGCCTCTCAGCTCTCCATCAGCTGTCCCCAGACAGGTCTGCCAACAGGTCCTTGAGCTGCTAGACCCAGCACTGTGTGAGCCTCGTCTGGAAGGACCTGGCCTGGGTCAGACACTGGGAGCCAGCTTCTTGGAGAGCCAGTCATCAGGTCAGGGGGCTGGCTTCTCCTTCCCTGTCCTTCATCTGGTCAACAGCTCTGCGGGGCTTCGCCTGCTGGCTGACAGACTGACATGTCAAGTTGCAGCAGCAGAAGCAGCAGCCAAAGCACCTGTCTGTACTCATGGACTGAGGGCCATCAGCCAGATCCCCCCTCGTAAAATTATTTCTGGCCCAGGAACTTCCCATAGCTGCCCACAGTGCTGCTGCTTGTCACGGAGACACACGTGTTCAGGGCCCAGGTGCGACCATGCACGTGGACATGTGCCCACGGACCCCCTAGGTCATGCTTGGGTCCAGGGCCCCCTCCTCCAGATGGGGCTGTGTGAGTGGCCTGTGGGTGTGAGGGTACATGCTGGTCCAGGAGCAGTGGCTTCTCTAGACCCTCTTTCAGGTGAAGCAGTGGAAGGGGAGGGAGGATCTGGGGCTGTCGGTCATGCCGTCGTCCAGGAGCACCACCCAGCTCATCTCTTGCAGCTGGCCTCCCCAAGCTCCTCCACTGGTCTGGCTCTGCTCCTGCTGGACTGCGGAGGTTCTGGCCTGTGTTCGAGGATCGGGCCATGATGCCTGACTGGGCAGGGCTCCTGTGGTCGCTTTGCTTTCTGTCTCAGCAAGTACTGGGGACCCCACTCGTGGCCATCTCTTCTCTAGCTGGCGCCCATCTGAAGCGACTGCTCACAAGGAAGATGAGCGGAAGGCTCCTTCTCCAGCTTTCTGCCCACCAGGACAGGAGACCAGGTCACCAGTGTCCATGCTTGGCCTGGCCTGGATGCTCTCTGGCTGACTGGAGAGCTGGGTGACCTGATGTTGGGTCAGTCCACGTTCAAGCGGTGAAGAGGCGAGGGTCTGAGATCCTGTGCACGCGGATCCAGTGCGCGGGCCTGCTCTCAGCCTCACACCTGGGATGGCAGGGACACCTGGGAGCAGGGTGGGTGCTTCCTGGGAGCACTCTGTGAATAAAGGTGCTGCCTCAGCCACGGGCCCAGCCTGGGAGCAGGTGGGTGCTTCTTGGGGGCCCTTGCTGTGGAGGTCAGTGGCCAGCACTAGTGGAGCCATTTCTGCATTTCCAGAGCACATGTCCAGGGTGTCCTCCCTGCTCCAACGCCCTGCCAGCCCCCACCACAGACCTGGCAGAGCCCCAACCCAGCATGTCTCAGAGGCAACAGGCCGGCCTGGCCCAGGCCACACGTGTGCGTGTGTGCACGCGTGCGCACGTAGGCATGAATGTGCCCCTGCGCACAGCATGTGGCCTGAAAGCACAGTCTACATTACAACAGACTCTTCTGTTTGGGGACGAACCATGGCAACAGTCACGGCTTTCGGCAGGCTAGCCCATCCAGGGGCTGCTAGTGCTCCTGGCTGGCAGGCAGGCCGACTCCACCTGCTCGCCGTCAGCTGGGGCTGCAAACCAGGCCTGCTGGATCCCAGAAGGGTAGGAAGTTCTCTGAGCTGGGCGCCCTATGTGCAGCACGCCCCTCCCTAAGAATGCTGGCTGCCAGGAAGCTCTTGCCTGTGGCACGTGGCCTGATCTCGGCTCCTGGGGACGTTCTGTCTAGTCTGATGGCTTGGCTGCTGTCTGCCTGGGCCTTCGCCAACCAGGAAGCCCCAGGGGTGGTTTAAGAAGGCCCAGAGACCAAGACCGGCACAAAGACAGACCACCAACCAGTGCGCATCCGTGGCTGATCCCAGTAGTCTTGCTCCGCCGCTGCCCAGGTGGCCTAGCTCTCCATGAGCGTGAGGCATGTGGAATAGGATGCAGAACTGACCCTTTGTCCTGTGCCAGGCGTGGGATGCCTACACACTGTAAGGGGAGTGGTGAGGTGCCACGGGCAGGATGTCGGAGGGGCAGTCTGGCTGGCCTTTGCCACGCGGGGTGTCCCAGCACACCTTCCCTGGGACCTGGCCAGAGCATCCCTCCAGGTCCACCGTTCACGCCCCGTGCACCCTCCCCACCAGTGGAGCAGGACAAGGCTCTGTCAAGCCCCTCTGCTGGCTGGGCCCTGGCACCCACCATCTTGTTTCCCTCTGCCCCTTCCCATCCGGGTGCTTGGAAGGAAGAGCTGTCACTTGTCACCTTAGGAGGTGCTGGGGCAGTGTGGACGGCCCCTGGTGCACCTGCCATGTGGTCAGCTGAGAGCCACTCTGTCCCTCTGGGAGCCTCCTGGACAGGGTGGACAGTGCTCTCGGGTGCCTGCGTCACATCTTTCCCTCAGTTCTCTGAGAGATTGCTGGAGCTGTGAGCAGAGCCTCCAGCAAGACAGGACCGACCTCCTGCCACGTCATCGTGACTCCATCTCGTGACACCACCGTGAGTGACAGCATCCGTGTGAACTCGTTCAGAGTGGGTCATTCCGAGGGACAGGGACGTGAGGGATGGCAGGGCCATTGCTGTGGCTCTGGGCCTCTCGGGGACACACTGGGAGCACCCCTCTTCAGCAGGCAGGGTGTGGCCCAGGGAGCCGACTTGTGGGCTGGCTCTCCTAACCCAGCATGACCAGTGTGACTGGGAAGGACCATGGGTAGCATCAGCAGCCTCTGCAGCTGGCAGCTCCCAGGCCCTGCCAGCTCCAAACTCATCTAGCCCCTGCAAGAGCATGTGACGAAAGGGCAGTGTGGTCACTGCTGCAGGGGCCTGACGCCAAAGAGCACCCTCCACAATGACCCTCGGGTGCAGGAACTCCTGCCCTTGGAGAGCTGAAGGACCTCCGGGCTGGTCCAGGGCTGGCGAGGCGGGTGAAGAAACGCCCTGCGGACCTGTGTCCAGACTGAGATGGGTCTGTGCTCACTCAGCCCTTCAGCAAGTGGATGTGACGGGCCCACCCAGGAGCCTGGCTGCCACTGGGAGAGATTCAGGGGCCAGAAGACAGGTGCGCCCTGCAGGGTGTCCCTGTTCCTGGGGACAGTGCACAGTGTGTCGACAAGGCTCAGCTAACACCAGGCCACACAGAATCCTGGAACAACGTGAGAGGAGCAGCGCCCAGAGGGAGGCCGAGGTCCGAGTATGGACTGTCCCATGGAATGACTGGAAAATTCCTCTCCCCTCTACACCTACCAGGCAGAAACCATCAGGACCAAAAATAAAAAGAGGCCCCACAGCTTTGCAAACAGGCAGAGCACTGACTGAAAGCCCCTGAGACCCCTCCCAGGTGCCACGGAACTCCAAGGCAGTAGAGCAATTAGAGAAACACTTGATAGTGAGAAAAAGTATGTCAAATCTGCAAGCTTTAAAATGTTTTCGTCAAACTGAACCCTGGCCAAGCTGTAAAAGTGTGAATTTTGATTTTAGAAGGAAGAGTGACAGCCCACGGGTGCAGGAGCAGCACCAGGTCTTTCAGGAGGTGGATGCTGAGACGTCCCGACAGGAGGTGGCACGCTGTGTTCTCGCCATATGTAACTGGTGCACAGCCTTGGAACTTTCCAGCGCTGCCCCACATTGCAGCAGAAGGTGCTCCCAGGAGGCTCAGGTCCCCAGGCCTGGAAGCCTGCCCTGGCTGCTGCTCCCAGAGCCTACTGGTTCCCTCAGGATGAATCCAAGGACTGCGTAGTAGCAGAGGGTGCAGGTGGCCCGCCCAGCCAGGTCCTTGGGAGCACAGCTGGGGCAGACACCCTACAGGCACTTTTGATAGAATGAGGAGCTCAGGAAGTCAGCCCACAGGGCATGGCAGACAGGTGGGCACCAGCGATGGGGCTGTTTCATTTCCCAGGAGCAGCTCGGGTGGCAGGGTGCGCTGTGCCCTCAGGGGCTGTTGTTCTGCCCTCTGCCCCCGGCTGGTGGGAAGGGAGTGTGGAAGGTGGCCAGCCCCGGTGGCAACCCAGGCCCCAGCTGTGGTGACTGGCAGGCAGCAGGGAAGCCCACCCCCCCACCGGACAAGCCCTGAGGCACCTCGTGGCTGGGAGGCGCAGGGATGGCTGTCCTGCCTGGTTTTGCTATCCGTGGTCGTGTCATTAGCAACACTCTGGGGATTCTGTCCGCCTACTGATCTCCTGGTGATTTTTTGGTTTGATTGAGGTGCCTGCCTGTGTGAGCATATAGGAAGTACCCAAATACTTATTTTCATAGGCTCCACCAGAAGATAGGCCGAGGGCAGCTTGGCACAGCAGATGACAACCGTGGGGCAGCGAGGTGAGTGTCCCCACAGGCCAGCGTGGGCTGAGAGGTCGTGGAGCGGGTCTGGGATGCAGTTCCTTCTTTTCTGGTGGCCTGAGTTCCACTGCCTGCACAGTGGTCTGAGGACCAGCCATGCTGGCTCCCAGGGAGCCTTTCGAATGCAGAACCTCAGCCCACTGGACCACAGACGGGATTCTCCGTTCCAGCCAGACTTCCAGGTGAGCTGTGCCACGAGGCTCCAGGAGCTGGGCTGAATGCCTGCAGCCCCCCGCTGCATTTTTATTTGATGCTGAGAGGAGGACAGCTTCTTTGCAGCCATAAAAGGACCCGAGCGGCGAGCCAGGCTCCTGCAGTGAGGCCTGGCACATGTGGGTTAGGAACTCGCTGGCCTGCCCAGGGCAGGAGGGCAGTGCGGGCTGGCTGAGAGCTGCTGTTAGAATGCCGGGAGCTTCTGCCAGTCAGATGGCAATCATCGTTACAAGTCAACACTCACAAGAGTCAATGGAAGACATCATATTGAAAACAAAACTCATCATCTCCTCATGACTTCTTGGCACTTCCTTGTAACCTGTTGTATGTGGGAGGCCCACCAGGGATCCGCGGGGCCATGATTGAGCCACCGGCAATATTTAGGGAGGACTTCCCACGCAGTCTCACTGCAGATGCCCATCCCACCCCTCGTTTTCCCTCAGCACAAGGACACCCAGGTCAGGCAGGCTGCACGGAGGCCTCTTCATGATGATGGCTATCTGACTGGTCCCTTCTCTTCCAGCTCAGGTGTGCAGAGTGAGCTCCTCGTGAACAGTGGGGAAGGTTCTGGAAGACGTGACTCGTTCCCAGGCATTGCACAAGATGCAGTTGAAGCTAAACCAGACCAGTTCAAGAGGCTGAGGAGGAGCTGCAGGTGCAACCTGAGCCCCAAGCCAGGGGCCAGCATCAGCTGCCACCCTGTGCCCACTGCCAGGTGTCCCCACTTCTGCATTTCGGTGTCACAGAGCCCTGCCTCAGAGGATAGATGTCACACAGCCCACCTCTGGTGACCAGTGTGGCATGGCCTCACCTCTGAGAGTGGACATCATGCGGCCACCCCTGGTGTGCAGACAAGCCTGCTCCTGATGAACACCACCAGTGATCCCCAGATCTGGCACAGGAACTGGCCACCAGTGGTCCTGCAGCGTTCCCAGGGGAGGGGCCTGCACAGGAAGTAGTCCTGGCTCAGCTGGGGGCCAGAGGTGCCCATCAGAATGAAGCAGTCAGGGGCCCAGAACCCTGCTGTGTGCCTTGGGCACAGTGAATTGTGCAGCGGCTGCCTGTGGGAATACTCCCTGCCCAGTGGCCCTGGTGGGCGGCCACAGAATGTTCCATGTGCCTCTGAGAGCTAGCTGCCAGCAAGCTCATGCCATGGGAGCGTGGGGTGTGCCCAGGGCCTGTGGGTAAGTGTGGACTCCCTCTGGAACAGGGAGGACGCAAGCCTGGGCCACTGTCTTCACTGCTGGCTCCGCAGCTGGCCTGCTTCCTGTGGCACCCGGCTCCCCTGCACGGTCTCCCCTCCCGTCTCCAGGGCCTCTCGCTGCATACTGGTGCCTGGTCAGGGATGGCCCCTGCTTCTGTCCCAGGCTGGCCCTCTGGTGAAGACTCCCCTAGGGTTGCATCTCCCTGGACGCCTCTGGCCTCTGAGTCTGGCCATGCATACTGGGAGGGGGAGCAATCGTTTTCTTGCCTTAGATCACTTTTCCTGTAGAACCAGCACACCCTTGGGAATCACTTCTCCATCAAACCACGTGTTTTCAGAGGCAGAAGGACTCTGGTTTACAGGTGGATGGGCCTTGGGCAATGTCCAGACAATGGGCTTTTAAAAACTTGGGAGGCAGAGGCAGGAGGGTTGCAAGCTCAAGGCATGCTTTAGCAACTTGAGACCCTGTCTCAACATTAAAAATAAAAAGCACCGGGGCTGTACCCAAGTGGTAAAGCACCTCTGGGTTCAAATCCCAGTTCCGAAACCCAAACCAAAAAAAAAAAAATTCCACAGCTGAGAAAGCAAATTGGTTTTCCCAGTGGGCGGGGATGTGGCCTGTGGGTGTGGTGAACATGTACAACCCTGGAGAAACGGGATGGAGGAGAGAGACAGAGACACAACACACAGAGCTTCAGCTCCTGGATGCAGCCACTCCTGATGCTCACCCTGACAGCTGCATCCCTTCCATTTCTATAGTTTGTGTTTTCAGCCCTAACTGGGTAACAAACCTTCTCCCTGCACTATGGCTGGCGTCCCTTCTCCAGGTCTGCCAGCACCCAAGCACACTGGCAGCACAGCACAGAGGGGCAGGGCAGGGCCTGCCGAGGAACAGAGCACGCCAGTGGGGCATGGGCAAGTCTGTCGTCCTTGGGTGAAAGGTGGTGGAGGCAAGGCCCTAGGACCATCAGAGAGCAGAGAGCAGGAGGAGGAGCCTGTGGCGGCCCCACGGCGGTCAGCTGGGCCACATGGGTCCACCCATGAGCCTATGCTGCTGTAAAATGCTCAGATACATGAGCCAGTGGGATCCAGTTAGGTACAGGAAGCATGGTGGACCGTGCCATTCAGCAAAAGCCAGCCCTGATCATTGCAGGCAAGAGTGGTCGATGCTGACATCGCCGAGAGAATGTGACAGGGATGGGGAGTCAGAGCCCCAAACAGCTCCCCAGGATGCTTATTAGAGACAATGAAGGGACAGCCCCTCACCAGGGACACTGCGGGAGCACCCACATGCAGACAGACAGGCGTGGGGCCCAGGGGGATGTGCTTGAGGAGGGACACGGACACTCCTCCTGGCCCCCCTGCAGCCCCAGGGTCCCGCAGAGGCTCCTCCCGAGCCTGGAGCCACACCCTATCCGGCTCACTCTGTGGGGAGAGGCGCTCCCAGAGCCCAGCCTCAGTGCCCGGACGTCAGATGTACGGGAGGGCTGAGCGGATGGGGCAGGAGAGCCGGGGGCCATGGGGAACAGGAGCACCGGGGGAGCCATTGGGGGGCAGGAGAGCAGGGGGCCATGGGGGGACGGGAGAGCCGGGGGCCATGGGGGGCAGGAGAGCTGGGGGCCATGGGGGGCAGGAGAGCCGGGGGCCATGGGGGACGGGAGAGCCGGGGGCCATGGGGGACAGGAGAGCTGGGGGCCATGGGGGGCGGGAGAGCCGGGGGCCATGGGGGGCAGGAGAGCTGGGGGCCATGGGGGACGGGAGAGCCGGGGGCCATGGGGGGCGGGAGAGCCGGGGGCCATGGGGGGCGGGAGAGCCGGGGGAGCCATTGGGGGGACAGGAGAGCCGGGGGCCATGGGGGGCGGGAGAGCTGGGGGCCATGGGGGGCAGGAGAGCGGGGGGCCATGGGGGACGGGAGAGCTGGGGGCCATGGGGGACGGGAGAGCTGGGGGCCATGGGGGGCAGGAGAGCGGGGGGGGGGGCCATGGCGGACGGGAGAGCTGGGGGCCATGGGGGACGGGAGAGCCGGGGGCCATGGGGGGCGGGAGAGCTGGGGGCCATGGGGAACAGGAGCACCGGGGGAGCCATTGGGGGGCAGGAGAGCCGGGGGCCATGGGGGGACGGGAGAGCTGGGGGCCATGGGGAACAGGAGAGCCGGGGGCCATGGGGGACAGGAGAGCTGGGGGCCATGGGGAACAGGAGCACCGGGGGAGCCATTGGGGGGCAGGAGAGCCGGGGGCCATGGGGGGACGGGAGAGCCAGGGGCCATGGGGGGCAGGAGAGCCGGGGGCCATGGGGGACGGGAGAGCCGGGGGGAGCCATTGGGGGACGAGAGGGCCAGGAGGCCCTGGGGAGGCGGGAGGGCCAGGGCGTGGGGAAGGAAACCAGCTCTGCTTCAGGGCAATTTTGCTTCCTAAGCCTGGGGCTCTTGGAGTAGGGATGGGAGCCAGCTCTCCCTGGGCACCGGGCCAGGACCCTGGCCTGGGCAGCTGGGGCCACACCTGCCATCAGCCTCATCAGAGGCAGCCACCTGGGCTCATGGGGGCCTCCGGCCCTTCCCAGGCCCTGGGCCCCTCCAGGACAGCGACCTGAGGAATGCCGTGGGCTGCGTGGCCTGCGTGGCCTGTGCTGCTGGCTGGCAGGGGTCCAGTGGTGGGTTGGGGTCTGCCCCCTCCTCCCAGGTTCAGAGACATCCACACCACACCTGGGGAAGAGTACTGGCCAGTTCCCCGTCAGCTTTGGGCTCTCCCAGCGTCTGAGGCCACCAGGCAGTGGGAGATCATCCCAGGACAGGCAGCCCTGGCGACTCTTCACGGTCAGGTGAGGCCCTGGAGTGTGTTTGGGAGCTGAGGCAGACCAGCCAGAGTCCAGCTGGGGTCCAGGGAAGGTAGGCTGCGCAGTCGGCATCGTGGAGACGGCCAAGACTCCGGGCATCTGTAACTGCTGACAGTTGGACAGGGCAGTTCCCAGAGACCCGCTCCCTGGAACCTGGACGGGGCCCCTTCAAAGCCGTTCAACATGTTTTATGAGCATGGACGGTCCCACACGGGCCTGCGCACGGACGGCTGAGTTACCTTCTTCCCTGAGTTACCTTCTGAGGTCCGAGCAGACCCGAGTCCACCACATGTGTTACTGGACACCAGAAGAATTGCACCTCGGTAGCAAGGACGGACAGCCCACAAAGCGACTTCCGATGGTGCTCCCCCTGGTTTCTGCCTCCGCGGAGGGGGAGCAAAATTCACACTGTGTTCTCTGACAAAAGCTGACACATGGTACAATCTGGCAGTCACCACGGCCGTGCCAAGTGGAACGGTCCCTTCTGTGCTCACTCACACAGCCACAGAGCCCGCATGACAGACTGCGTCCAAGGCTGGCCCCTCTTGGTGACCCTGGGGGAGGAACGGCTGTCCTTCTGTCTGTGCAATCTTGTGGTATCTGGGCTGTGGGGTTGAGCTGGCAGAGCCCAGTATGTGCTCGGGGGCCACCACGTTGGACCGTATTTCCTTCTACACCCTGAGGTCTGGATGGCCTTCTCCTGCAGAAGCAGGGGCTCTTGATGGCTCCATGACCTTGCCAAGCATGGGCCCCTCACCCCTACAGAGACAGGGCTCAAGGACAGCAGGGTCACTTCTGTCATCAGTCAGCCACCACGGCAGGGTCACCATGGCAGGGTCACCATGGCTGGGTCTGAGGCTCCTGTGGGGCTGTTCTCCTTAGACGTGGGATGGCATGTCACCGACAGGGCTTTGCCTGCCCCGAGGCTGTGGAGCTTGGGAGCTGCCTGGGTCCTGCAGACGTGACCCCAGAGAGCAGGGAGACACTGCTCCCCGGCCAGGGCCCCCCCCATCACGGCCAGCCTCTCAGCCTTGTCCCTCGGGAGGAGGGACAGGACTCGGCCAGCTTTGTTCTCAGAGGAAACTCAGCTGGATGTGTAGGTGGCAGAGAGTCCAAGGTGATGAGGGGCCCCCGAAGGTCCCCATGCTGCCACAGGTGCCCACAGGGCTGTGGCTTCTGACCGGCTGCCTAGAGGACGTGGACGGCTGCTCGGCCCCTGGTTGGGTGACCTCTTCATCACTGTTCACGCTCCTTCAAGGTCTTCCCCAGCTGCACCTCCATGGGCCACAGGCCTGCAGTAAAGGTGACCTTCTGAGGGACAGACCGTGACGCCTGTGCCACAGATCTTGTGGGAGGGACACAGCTGGCTCAGTGCTCCTGGCAGCGGGGCGCTGGCTGGGACGGCCGATGTCTGCAGGGCCATCCCTGCTGAAGGGTCAGAGGCAGGCGGCCTCGGGGGCTGGTTGCCCATGCGGTGGCGACAGGGCATGGCATGGGGTCTAGCGTGCACCAGGGCAGTTCAGAGGTGACCCAGGGGACACTCAGCCCAGGCTGGCTGTAGGCCAACTCAGGGGAGGTGGCCAGGTGTCAGCACCTGCCCACCACATGACCCATGGAAACCCCAGGACCACAGCAAATGTGCAGCTTCCACGGAGTCAGGGGCCGGCTACTGGGCCTTGCAGAACCACCGCGGGAGGGCACTGCTGCTGGAGAAGGTGCTCAGTGCCCGGGCGGGCCAGCAGACCTCCCCTGCAGGGCCTGGAGGGGCAGGGCCCTCTCTCCGTCTTTTCTGCTCTCCGGCTGGGCAGAGCCCTGGCTGGGCAGATCCCTGGCTGGGCAGATCCGTGGCTGGGCAGATCCGTGGCTAGGCAGAGCCCTGGCTGGGCAGATCCGTGGCTAGGCAGAGCCCTGGCTGGGCAGATCCGTGGCTGGGCAGAGCCCTGGCTGGGCAGAGCCCTGGCTGGGCAGATCCGTGGCTGGGCAGAGCCCTGGCTGGGCAGTGCCAGCTGGGCAAGGGCAGGATGGTTGCTGAGAGGGGCAGGATTGGTGCTCTGGGCACTGGCCAGAGTCTCCGTCTCCCGTCTCTCTGTGGAGCTGGCAGCTGCTGCAGGCCTGTTCCATGCCCCAGAGAAGCCCCCAGCCAGGACTTGGGTCCTGGGAGTCCCAGGTGTGCCTGAGAGATGTGCTCCTCGCTCCCTGGAGGGTGTGCCCAGAGGGAGGCTCCGTCTCCCTGGGTTGGAGGCAGGGGTGAAGGGAGAGACCGGGTTGAGGCCTGGGGCGCTGCACAGCCACACCAGAACTCCAGCAGCCTCGGGAGCAGAGGCCTGCTCAAAGCCTCCTGTTCTGACCAGACCTGAGTCCTGGGCACCCAGGGGTCTCAGGGCTGCTGCAGGCTTCAGGCTGACCCCCCAGCATCGATGTGGGCCGGGGCTCCCCTGAGACCCCTCACCTGGGCCCTTGTCCTTGAGCCTCGGGCAGCCTTGTCCTTGAGCCTCGGGCAGCCTGGCCTGAGAGGCCAGAGCCACATCTCCCTGCTTCCTCCTGTCCCAGCCTCAAATCTGGACCGACTTCTGGAACATGCCCTTGTCCCCAGGGGGACTGGAGCCAGGAAGCTGCTGTCCTGGAAAGTGCCTGGCATGCATGCCAGTCCTCTGCAGTGACTCTCCTGACAGGGGACGTCCCTGGTCAGCTCACACTGCGGGTGCCCACAGCTCAACACTGCACCTGGGAGGGGTGCACCTCCAGCCCACTCGGGGTTCGAGGTGACTGACGGCAGGGCCTGTGTACCTGGGAGGGTGGTCCAGCATTGGCGGAAGAGCTAAGGGGCAGTTGAGCCTGTGGCTCTGACCCCAGGATCCCAGGCAAGGTGGACACTGGCCAAGGGCTGTGCCTGTAGACCATGGCTCCTGGGGTGGTGGATGTGCAGAGAGCCCCTAGAAACCTGTCTCAGGTGCAAGGGGGCGGGGGGAAAGTGAGTGGTACAAGGGGACTGCTGTCCCCAGGAATGGCCCGCCAGAGCCTCTCCACAGTGAGGAGTCAACTCCCACCTGCAGGCAGCAGCCAGGGGCCTGAGTGGCAGGTGGCCGGGGAGGGCTGCAGGTGGACCAGCACACACTGAACCCCCCAGGACCCTCCTGTGGGCTTGCCTGCAGGACAGAGCGGCCTGTTGTGTCTTTCCCCACTGGGACAACAGAAGTGACCCTGGGGCTGAGGCCGCCGAGGATGGGGAGAGCCACTGAGCCCCACAGGGGCCAGAGGCTCAAGCGCCCCTGCTCTCAGCCGTCACTTTACCTGGCTTTTCAAAAGAAGCCATGCCGTGCCATCTGGGCAGCTCCATGCAGAGCCCTGGACTCCATTCAGGTCAGTCACTGCCCTGGGTGTGGGGGTCTCAGGAGGGTCTCTGTGGTTCCGCTGGGTGTGGAGGTCTCAGGAGGGTCTCTGTGGTTCCCCTGGGTGTGGAGGTCTGAGGAGGGTCTCTGTGGTTCCCCTGGGTGTGGAGGTCTGAGGAGGGTCTCTGTGGTTCCCCTGGGTGTGGGGGTCTCAGGAGGGTCTCTGTGGTTCCCCTGGGTGTGGAGGTCTCAGGTGGGTCTCTGTGGTTCCCCTGGGTGTGGGGATCTGAGGAGGGTCTCTGTGGTTCCCCTGGGTGTGGAAGTCTCAGGAGGGCCTCTGTGATTCCCCTGGGTATGGGGGTCTGAGGAGGGTCTCTGTGGTTCCGCTGGGTGTGGAGGTCTGAGGAGGGTCTCTGTGGTTCCCTGTGTGTGGGGGTCTGAGGAGGGTCTCTGTGGTTCCCCTGGGTGTGGGGGTCTCAGGAGGGTCTCTGTGGTTCCCCTGGGTGTGGAGGGCTCAGGAGGGTCTCTGTGGTTCCCTGTGTGTGGAGGTGTGAGGAGGGTCTCTGTGGTTCCCCTGGGTGTGGAGGTCTGAGTAGGGTCTCTGTGGATCCCCTGGGTGTGGGGGTCTCAGGAGGGTCTCTGTGGTTCCCTGTGTGTGGAGGTGTGAGGAGGGTCTCTGTGGTTCCCCTGGGTGTGGGGGTCTGAGGAGGGTCTCTGTGGTTACGCTGGGTGTGGGGGTCTAAGGAGGGTCACTGGGGTTCCCCTGGGTGTGCAGGTCTCAGAAGGGTCTCTGTGGTTCCCCTGGGTGTGGGGGTTTGAGGAGGGTCTCTGTGGTTCCCTTGGGTGTGGAGGTCTCAGGAGGGTCTCTGTGGTTCCCCTGGGTGTGGAGTTCTGAGGAGGGTCACTGGGGTTCCCCTGGGTGTGGGGGTCTGAGGAGGGTCTCTGTGGTTCCCCTGGGTTTGGAGGTCTGAGGAGGGTCTCTGTGGTTCCCCTGGGTGTGGGGGTCTCAGGAGGGTCTCTGTGGTTCCCCTGGGTGTGGAGGTTTCAGGAGAGTCTCTGTGGTACCCTTGGGTGTGGGGGTCTGAGGAGGGTCTCTGTGGTTCCCCTGGGTGTGGAGGTCTCAGTAGGGTCTCTGTGGTTCCCCTGGGTGTGGGGGTCTCAGTAGGGTCTCTGTGGTTCCCCTGAGTGTGGGGGTCTCAGGAGGGTCTCTGTGGTTCTCCTGGGTGTGGAGGTCTCAGGAGGATCGCAGTGGTTCCCCTGGGTGTGGAGGTCTCAGGAGGGTCTCTGTGGTTCCCTTGGGTGTGGGGGACTGAGGAGGGTCTCTGTGGTTCCCCTGGGTGTGGGGGTCTGAGGAGGGTCTCTGTGGTTCCCCTGGGTGTGGGGGTCTGAGGAGGGTGTCTGTGGTTCCCGTGGGTGTGGAGGTCTCAGGAGGGTCTCTGTGGTTCCCCTGGTTGTGGAGGTCTCAGGAGAGTCTCTGTGGTTCCCTTGGGTGTGGGGGTCTGAGGAGGGTCTCTGTGGTTCCCCTGGGTGTGGAAGTCTCAGTAGGGTCTCTGTGGTTCCCCTGGGTGTGGGGGTCTGAGTAGGGTCTCTGTGGTTCCCCTGGGTGTGGAGGTCTCAGGAGGGTCTCTGTGGTTCCCTTGGGTGTGGGGGTCTGAGGAGGGTCTCTGTGGTTCCCCTGGGTGTGGGGGTCTCAGGAGGGTCTCTGTGGTTCCCCTGGGTGTGGAAGTCTCAGGAGGGCCTCTGTGATTCCCCTGGGTATGGGGGTCTGAGGAGGGTCTCTGTGGTTCCGCTGGGTGTGGAGGTCTGAGGAGGGTCTCTGTGGTTCCCTGTGTGTGGGGGTCTGAGGAGGGTCTCTGTGGTTCCCCTGGGTGTGGGGGTCTCAGGAGGGTCTCTGTGGTTCCCCTGGGTGTGGAGGGCTCAGGAGGGTCTCTGTGGTTCCCTGTGTGTGGAGGTGTGAGGAGGGTCTCTGTGGTTCCCCTGGGTGTGGAGGTCTGAGTAGGGTCTCTGTGGTTCCCCTGGGTGTGGGGGTCTCAGGAGGGTCTCTGTGGTTCCCTGTGTGTGGAGGTGTGAGGAGGGTCTCTGTGGTTCCCCTGGGTGTGGGGGTCTGAGGAGGGTCTCTGTGGTTACGCTGGGTGTGGGGGTCTAAGGAGGGTCACTGGGGTTCCCCTGGGTGTGCAGGTCTCAGAAGGGTCTCTGTGGTTCCCCTGGGTGTGGGGGTTTGAGGAGGGTCTCTGTGGTTCCCTTGGGTGTGGAGGTCTCAGGAGGGCCTCTGTGATTCCCCTGGGTATGGGGGTCTGAGGAGGGTCTCTGTGGTTCCGCTGGGTGTGGAGGTCTGAGGAGGGTCTCTGTGGTTCCCTGTGTGTGGGGGTCTGAGGAGGGTCTCTGTGGTTCCCCTGGGTGTGGAGGGCTCAGGAGGGTCTCTGTGGTTCCCTGTGTGTGGAGGTGTGAGGAGGGTCTCTGTGGTTCCCCTGGGTGTGGGGGTCTGAGGAGGGTCTCTGTGGTTCCCCTGGGTGTGGGGGTCTGAGGAGGGTCTCTGTGGTTCCCCTGGGTGTGGGGGTCTGAGGAGGGTCTCTGGGGTTCCCCTGGGTTTGGAGGTCTGAGGAGGGTCTCTGTGGTTCCCCTGGGTGTGGGGGTCTCAGGAGGGTCTCTGTGGTTCCCCTGGGTGTGGAGGTTTCAGGAGAGTCTCTGTGGTACCCTTGGGTGTGGGGGTCTGAGGAGGGTCTCTGTGGTTCCCCTGGGTGTGGAGGTCTCAGTAGGGTCTCTGTGGTTCCCCTGGGTGTGGGGGTCTCAGTAGGGTCTCTGTGGTTCCCCTGGGTGTGGGGGTCTCAGGAGGGTCTCTGTGGTTCTCCTGGGTGTGGAGGTCTCAGGAGGATCGCAGTGGTTCCCCTGGGTGTGGAGGTCTCAGGAGGGTCTCTGTGGTTCCCTTGGGTGTGGGGGTCTGAGGAGGGTCTCTGTGGTTCCGCTGGGTGTGGAGGTGTGAGGAGGGTCTCTGTGGTTCCCCTGGGTGTGGGGGTCTGAGGAGGGTCTCTGTGGTTCCCCTGGGTGTGGGGGTCTGAGGAGGGTCTCTGTGGTTCCCCTGGGTGTGGAGGTCTCAGGAGGGTCTCTGTGGTTCCCCTGGGTGTGGGGGTCTGAGGAGGGTCTCTGTGGTTCCCGTGGGTGTGGAGGTCTCAGGAGGGTCTCTGTGGTTCCCCTGGGTGTGGAGGTCTCAGGAGAGTCTCTGTGGTTCCCTTGGGTGTGGGGGTCTGAGGAGGGTCTCTGTGGTTCCCCTGGGTGTGGAGGTCTCAGTAGGGTCTCTGTGGTTCCCCTGGGTGAGGAGGTCTCAGGAGGGTCTCTGTGGTTCCCTTGGGTGTGGGGGTCTGAGGAGGGTCTCTGTGGTTCCCCTGGGTGTGGGGGTCTGAGGAGGGTCTCTGTGGTTCCCCTGGGTGTGGGGGTCTGAGGAGGGTCTCTGTGGTTCCCCTGGGTGTGGGGGTCTGAGGAGGGTCTCTGTGGTTCCCCTGGGTGTGGGGGTCTGAGGAGGGTCTCTGTGGTTCCCCTGGGTGTGGGGGTCTGAGGAGGGTGTCTGTGGTTCCCCTGGGTGTGGGGGTCTGAGGAGGGTCTCTGTGGTTCCCGTGGGTGTGGGGGTCTGAGGAGGGTCTCTGTGGTTCCCCTGGGTGTGGAGGTCTGAGGAGGGTCTCTGGGGTTCCCCTGGGTGTGGAGGTCTGAGGAGGGTCTCTGTGGTTCCCCTGGGTGTGGAGGTCTGAGGAGGGTCTCTGTGGTTCCCCTGGGTGTGGAGGTCTCAGGAGGGTCTCTGTGGTTCCCCTGGGTGTGGAGGTCTCAGGAGGGTCTCTGTGGTTCCCCTGGGTGTGGAGGTCTGAGGAGGGTCTCTGTGGTTCCCCTGGTGTGGGGGTCTGAGGAGGGTCTCTGTGGTTCCCCTGGGTGTGGGGGTCTGAGGAGGGTCTCTGTGGTTCCCCTGGGTGTGGGGGTCTGAGGAGGGTCTCTGTGGTTCCCCTAGGTGTGGAGGTCTGAGGAGGGTCTCTGTGGTTCCCCTGGGTGTGGGGGTCTGAGGAGGGTGTCTGTGGTTCCCCTGGGTGTGGAGGTCTGAGGAGGGTCTCTGTGGTTCCCCTGGGTGTGGAGGTCTCAGGAGGGTCTCTGTGGTTCCCCTGGGTGTGGAGGTCTGAGGAGGGTCTCTGTGGTTCCCCTGGGTGTGGGGGTCTGAGGAGGGTCTCTGTGGTTCCCCTGGGTGTGGGGGTCTGAGGAGGGTCTCTGTGGTTCCCCTGGGTGTGGGGGTCTGAGGAGGGTCTCTGTGGTTCCCCTGGGTGTGGGGGTCTGAGGAGGGTCTCTGTGGTTCCCCTGGGTGTGGGGGTCTGAGGAGGGTGTCTGTGGTTCCCCTGGGTGTGGGGGTCTGAGGAGGGTCTCTGTGGTTCCCGTGGGTGTGGGGGTCTGAGGAGGGTCTCTGTTGTTCCCCTGGGTGTGGAGGTCTGAGGAGGGTCTCTGTGGTTCCCCTGGGTGTGGAGGTCTGAGGAGGGTCTCTGTGGTTCCCCTGGGTGTGGAGGTCTGAGGAGGGTCTCTGTGGTTCCTCTGGGTGTGGGGGTCTCAGGAGGGTCTCTGTGGTTCCCCTGGGTGTGGGGGTCTGAGGAGGGTCTCTGTGGTTCCCCTGGGTGTGGAGGTCTCAGGAGGGGCGCTGTGGTTCCCCTGGGTGTGGGGGTCTGAGGAGGGTCTCTGTGGTTCCCCTAGGTGTGGAGGTCTGAGGAGGGTCTCTGTGGTTCCCCTGGGTGTGGGGGTCTGAGGAGGGTGTCTGTGGTTCCCCTGGGTGTGGAGGTCTGAGGAGGGTCTCTGTGGTTCCCCTGGGTGTGGAGGTCTCAGGAGGGTCTCTGTGGTTCCCCTGGGTGTGGAGGTCTGAGGAGGGTCTCTGTGGTTCCCCTGGGTGTGGGGGTCTCAGGAGGGTCTCTGTGGTTCCCCTGGGTGTGGGGTTCTGATGAGGGTCTCTGTGGTTCCCCTGGGTGTGGGGGTCTCAGGAGGGTCTCTGGGGTTCCCCTGGGAGTGGGGGTCTGAGGAGGGTCTCTGTGGTTCCCGTGGGTGTGGAGGTCTCAGGAGGGTCTCTGGGGTTCCACTGGGTGTGGGGGTCTGAGGAGGGTGTCTGTGGTTCCCCTGGGTGTGGGGGTCTGAGGAGGGTCTCTGGGGTTCCCCTGGGTGTGGAGGTCTCAGGAGGGTCTCTGTGGTTCCCCTGGGTGTGGGGGTCTGAGGAGGGTCTCTGTGGTTCCCCTGGGTGTGGGGGTCTGAGGAGGGTCTCTGTGGTTCCCCTGGGTGTGGGGGTCTGAGGAGGGTGTCTGTGGTTCCCCTGGGTGTGGGGGTCTCAGGAGGGTCTCTGGGGTTCCCCTGGGTGTGGGGGTCTCAGGAGGGTCTCTGTGGTTCCTCTGGGTTTGGGGGTCTCAGTAGGGTCTCTGTGGTTCCCCTGGGTGTGGGGGTCTCAGGAGGGTCTCTGGGGTTCCCCTGGGTGTGGGGGTCTCAGGAGGGTCTCTGTGGTTCCCTTGGGTTTGGAGGTCTGAGGATGGTCTCTGTGGTTCCCCTGGGTGTGGAGGTCTCAGGAGGGTCTCTGTGGTTCCCCTGGGTGTGGGGGTCTGAGGAGGGTCTCTGTGGTTCCCTGGGTGTGAGGGTCTGAGGAGGGTCTCTGTGGTTCCCCTGGGTTTGGAGGTCTGAGGAGGGTCTATTTGGTCGACCTGGGTGTGGAGGTCTCAGGAGGGTCTCTGTTGTTCCCCTGGGTGTGGAGGTCTCAGGAGGGTCTCTGGGGTTCCCCTGGGTGTGGAGGTGTGAGGAGGGTCTCTGTGGTTCCCCTGGATGTGGAGGAATGAGGAGGGTCTCTGTGGTTCCCCTGGGTGTATAGGTCTGAGGAGGGTCTCTGTGGCTCCCCTGGGTGTGGAGGTCTGAGGAGGGTCTCTGTGGTTCCCCTGGATGTGGGGGTCTGAGAAGGGCCTCTGTGGTTCCCCTGGGTGTGGGGGTCTCAGGAGGGGGTCTGTGGTTCCCCTGGGTGTGGAGGTCTGAGGAGGGTCTCTGTGGTTCCCCTGGGTGTGGAGGTCTCAGGAGGGTCTCTGTGGTTCCCCTGGGTGTGGAGGTCTGAGGAGGGTCTCTGTGGTTCCCCTGGGTGTGGGGGTCTCAGGAGGGTCTCTGTGGTTCCCCTGGGTGTGGGGTTCTGATGAGGGTCTCTGTGGTTCCCCTGGGTGTGGGGGTCTCAGGAGGGTCTCTGGGGTTCCCCTGGGAGTGGGGGTCTGAGGAGGGTCTCTGTGGTTCCCGTGGGTGTGGAGGTCTCAGGAGGGTCTCTGGGGTTCCACTGGGTGTGGGGGTCTGAGGAGGGTGTCTGTGGTTCCCCTGGGTGTGGGGGTCTGAGGAGGGTCTCTGGGGTTCCCCTGGGTGTGGAGGTCTCAGGAGGGTCTCTGTGGTTCCCCTGGGTGTGGGGGTCTCAGGAGGGTCTCTGTGGTTCCCTTGGGTTTGGAGGTCTGAGGATGGTCTCTGTGGTTCCCCTGGGTGTGGAGGTCTCAGGAGGGTCTCTGTGGTTCCCCTGGGTGTGGGGGTCTGAGGAGGGTCTCTGTGGTTCCCTGGGTGTGAGGGTCTGAGGAGGGTCTCTGTGGTTCCCCTGGGTTTGGAGGTCTGAGGAGGGTCTATTTGGTCGACCTGGGTGTGGAGGTCTCAGGAGGGTCTCTGTTGTTCCCCTGGGTGTGGAGGTCTCAGGAGGGTCTCTGGGGTTCCCCTGGGTGTGGAGGTGTGAGGAGGGTCTCTGTGGTTCCCCTGGATGTGGAGGAATGAGGAGGGTCTCTGTGGTTCCCCTGGGTGTATAGGTCTGAGGAGGGTCTCTGTGGCTCCCCTGGGTGTGGAGGTCTGAGGAGGGTCTCTGTGGTTCCCCTGGATGTGGGGGTCTGAGAAGGGCCTCTGTGGTTCCCCTGGGTGTGGGGGTCTCAGGAGGGTCTCTGTGGTTCCCCTGGGCGTGGGGGTCTGAGGAGGGTCTCTGTGGTTCCCCTGGGTGTGGGGGTCTGAGGAGGGTCTCTGTGGTTCCCCTGGGTATGGGGGTCTGAGGAGGGTGTTTGTGGTTCCCGTGGGTGTGGGGGTCTGAGGAGGGTCTCTGTGGTTCCCCTGGGTGTGGGGGTCTGAGGAGGGTGTCTGTGGTTCCCCTGGGTGTGGGGGTCTGAGGAGGGTCTCTGTGGTTCCCCTGGGTGTGGGGGTCTGAGGAGGGTCTCTGTGGTTCCCCTGGGTATGGGGGTCTGAGGAGGGTGTTTGTGGTTCCCGTGGGTGTGGGGGTCTCAGGAGGGTCTCTGTGGTTCCCCTGGGTGTGGGGGTCTGAGGAGGGTGTCTGTGGTTCCCCTGGGTGTGGGGGTCTGAGGAGGGTCTCTGTGGTTCCCCTGAGTGTGGGGGTCTGAGGAGGGTGTCTGTGGTTCCCCTGGGTGTGGGGGTCTGAGGAGGGTTTCTGTGGTTCCCCTGGGTGTGGAGGTCTCAGGAGGGTCTCTGTGGTTCCCCTGGGTGTGGGGGTCTGAGGAGGGTCTCTGTGGTCCCCTGGGTGTGGAGGTCTCAGGAGGGGCGCTGTGGTTCCCCTGGGTGTGGAGGTCTCAGGAGGGTCTCTGTGGTTCCCCTGGGTGTGGGGGTCTGAGGAGGGTCTCTGTGGTTCCCCTGGGTGTGGGGTTCTGAGCAGGGTCTCTGTGGTTCCCCTGGGTGTGGGGGTCTGAGGAGGGTCTCTGTGGTTCCCCTGGGTGTGGAGGTCTCAGGAGGGTCTCTGTGGTTCCCCTGGGTGTGGGGGTCTGAGGAGGGTCTCTGTGGTTCCCCTGGGTGTGGAATTCTCAGGAGCGTCTCTGTGGTTCCTTGGGTGTGGGGGTCTGAGGAGGGTCTCTGTGGTTCCCCTGGGTGTGGGGGTCTGAGGAGGGTCTCTGTGGTTCCCCTTGGTGTGGGGGTCTCAGGAGGGTCTCTGTGGTTCCCCTGGGTGTGGGGGTCTGAGGAGGGTCTCTGTGGTTCCCCTGGGTGTGGGGGTCTGAGGAGGGTGTCTGTGGTTCCCCTGGGTGTGGGGGTCTGAGGAGGGTCTCTGTGGTTCCCCTGGATGTGGGGGTCTGAGGAGGGGCTCTGTGGTTCCCCTGGGTGTGGAGGTCTCAAGAGGGTCTCTGTGGTTCCCCTGGGTGTAGGGGTCTGAGGAGGGTGTCTGTGGTTCCCCTGGGTGTGGGGGTCTGAGGAGGGTCTCTGTGGTTCCCCTGGGTGTGGAGGTCTCAAGAGGGTCTCTGTAGTTCCCCTGGGTGTGGGGGTCTCAGGAGGGTCTCTGTGGTTCCCCTGGGTGTGGGGGTCTGAGGAGGGTCTCTGTGGTTCCCCTGGGTGTGGAGGTCTGAGGAGGGTCTCTGTGGTTCCCCTGGGTGTGGGGTTCTGAGGAGGGTCTCTGTGGTTCCCCTGGGTGTGGAGGTCTCAGGATGGTCTCTGTGGTTCCTCTGGGTTTGGGGGTCTCAGTAGGGTCTCTGTGGTTCCCCTGGGTGTGGGGGTCTCAGGAGGGTCTCTGGGGTTCCCCTGGGTGTGGGGGTCTCAGGAGGGTCTGTGTGGTTCCCCTGGGTGTGGAGGTCTGAGGAGGGTCTCTGTGGTTCCCGTGGGTGTGGAGGTCTGAGGAGGGTCTCTGTGGTTCCCCTGGGTGTGGGGGTCTGAGGAGGGTCCCTGTGGTTCCCCTGGGTGTGGGGGTCTGAGGAGGGTCTCTGTGGTTCACCTGGGTGTGGGGGTCTGAGGAGGGTCTCTGTGGTTCCCCTGGGTGTGGAGGTCTGAGGAGGGTCTCTGTGGTTCTCCTGGGTGTGGGGGTCTGAGGAGGGTCTCTGTGGTTCCCCTGGGTGTGGGGGTATGAGGAGGGTCTCTGTGGTTCCCCTGGGTGTTGGGGTCTGAGGAGGGTCTCTGTGGTTCCCCTGGGTGTGGAGGTCTCAGGAGGGTCTGTGTGGTTCCCCTGGGTGTGGAGGTTTGAGGAGGGACTCTGTGGTTCCCCTGGGTGTGGGGGTATGAGGAGGGTCTCTGTGGTTCCCCTGGGTGTGGGGGTCTGAGGAGGGTCTCTGTGGTTCCCCTGGGTGTGGGGGTCTCAGGAGCGTCTCTGTGGTTCACCTGGGTGTGGGGGTCTGAGGAGGGTCTCTGTGGTTCCCCTGGGTGTGGGGGTCTGAGGAGGGTCTCTGTGGTTCCCCTGGGTGTGGAGGTCTCAGGAGGACTCTGTGGTTCCCCTGGGTGTGGAGGTCTGAGAAGGGTCTCTGTGGTTCCCCTGGGTGTGGGGGTCTCAGGAGGGTCTCTGTGGTTCCCCTGGGTGTGGAGGTCTGAGGAGGGTCTCTGTGGTTCCCCTGGGTGTGGGGGTCTGAGGAGGGTCTCTGTGGTTCCCCTGGGTGTGGAGGTCTTAGGATGGTCTGTGTGGTTCCCCTGGGTGTGGGGGTCTCAGTAGGGTCTCTGTGGTTCCCCTGGGTGTGGGGGTCTGAGGAGGGTCTCTGTGGTTCCCCTGGGTGTGGAGGTCTGAGGAGGGTCTCTGTGGTTCCCCTGGGTGTGGGTGTCTGGGGAGGGTCTCTGTGGTTCCCCTGGGTGTGGGGGTCTCAGGAGGGTCTCTGGGGTTCCCCTGGGAGTGGGGGTCTGAGGAGGGTCTCTGTGGTTCCCGTGGGTGTGGAGGTCTCAGGAGGGTCTCTGGGGTTCCACTGGGTGTGGGGGTCTGAGGAGGGTGTCTGTGGATCCCCTGGGTGTGGGGGTCTGAGGAGGGTCTCTGGGGTTCCCCTGGGTGTGGAGGTCTCAGGAGGGTCTCTGTGGTTCCCCTGGGTGTGGGGGTCTCAGGAGGGTCTCTGTGGTTCCCTTGGGTTTGGAGGTCTGAGGATGGTCTCTGTGGTTCCCCTGGGTGTGGAGGTCTCAGGAGGGTCTCTGTGGTTCCCCTGGGTGTGGGGGTCTGATGAGGGTCTCTGTGGTTCCCTGGGTGTGGAGGTCTCAGGAGGGTCTCTGTGGTTCCCCTGGGTGTGGGGGTCTGAGCAGGGTCTCTGTGGTTCCCCTGGGTGTGGGGGTCTGAGGAGGGTCTCTGTGGTTCCCCTGGGTGTGGAGGTCTCAGGAGGGTCTCTGTGGTTCCCCTGGGTGTGGGGGTCTGAGGAGGGTGTCTGTGGTTCCCATGGGTGTGGGGGTCTGAGGAGGGTCTCTGTGGTTCCCTGGGTGTGAGGGTTTGAGGAGGGTCTCTGTGGTTCCCCTGGGTTTGGAGGTCTGAGGAGGGTCTATTTGGTCGACCTGGGTGTGGAGGTCTCAGGAGGGTCTCTGTTGTTCCCCTGGGTGTGGAGGTCTCAGGAGGGTCTCTGGGGTTCCCCTGGGTGTGGAGGTGTGAGGAGGGTCTCTGTGGTTCCCCTGGATGTGGAGGAATGAGGAGGGTCTCTGTGGTTCCCCTGGGTGTGGGGGTCTGAGGAGGGTGTCTGTGGTTCCCCTGGGTGTGGGGGTCTGAGGAGGGTGTCTGTGGTTCCCCTGGGTGTGGGGGTCTGAGGAGGGTCTCTGTTGTTCCCGTGGGTGTGGGGGTCTGAGGAGGGTCTCTGTGGTTCCCCTGGGTGTGGGGGTCTGAGGAGGGTCTCTGTGGTTCCCCTAGGTGTGGAGGTCTGAGGAGGGTCTCTGTGGTTCCCCTGGGTGTGGGGGTCTGAGGAGGGTCTCTGTGGCTCCCCTGGGTGTGGAGGTCTGAGGAGGGTCTCTGTGGTTCCCCTGGATGTGGGGGTCTGAGAAGGGCCTCTGTGGTTCCCCTGGGTGTGGGGGTCTCAGGAGGGTCTCTGTGGTTCCCCTGGGTGTGGGGGTCTGAGGAGGGTCTCTGTGGTTCCCCTGGGTGTGGGGGTCTGAGGAGGGTCTCTGTGGTTCCCCTGGGTATGGGGGTCTGAGGAGGGTGTTTGTGGTTCCCGTGGGTGTGGGGGTCTGAGGAGGGTCTCTGTGGTTCCCCTGGGTTTGGGGGTCTGAGGAGGGTGTCTGTGGTTCCCCTGGGTGTGGGGGTCTGAGGAGGGTCTCTGTGGTTCCCCTGGGTGTGGGGGTCTGAGGAGGGTCTCTGTGGTTCCCCTGGGTATGGGGGTCTGAGGAGGGTGTTTGTGGTTCCCGTGGGTGTGGGGGTCTCAGGAGGGTCTCTGTGGTTCCCCTGGGTGTGGGGGTCTGAGGAGGGTGTCTGTGGTTCCCCTGGGTGTGGGGGTCTGAGGAGGGTCTCTGTGGTTCCCCTGAGTGTGGGGGTCTGAGGAGGGTGTCTGTGGTCCCCTGGGTGTGGAGGTCTCAGGAGGGTCTCTGTGGTTCCCCTGGGTGTGGGGGTCTGAGGAGGGTCTCTGTGGTTCCCCTGGGTGTGGAGGTCTCAGGATGGTCTCTGTGGTTCCTCTGGGTTTGGGGGTCTCAGTAGGGTCTCTGTGGTTCCCCTGGGTGTGGAATTCTCAGGAGCGTCTCTGTGGTTCCTTGGGTGTGGGGGTCTGAGGAGGGTCTCTGTGGTTCCCCTGGGTGTGGGGGTCTGAGGAGGGTCTCTGTGGTTCCCCTTGGTGTGGGGGTCTCAGGAGGGTCTCTGTGGTTCCCCTGGGTGTGGGGGTCTGAGGAGGGTCTCTGTGGTTCCCCTGGGTGTGGGGGTCTGAGGAGGGTGTCTGTGGTTCCCCTGGGTGTGGGGGTCTGAGGAGGGTCTCTGTGGTTCCCCTGGGTGTGGAGGTCTCAAGAGGGTCTCTGTGGTTCCCCTGGGTGTGGGGGTCTCAGGAGGGTCTCTGTGGTTCCCCTGGGTGTGGGGGTCTGAGGAGGGTCTCTGTGGTTCCCCTGGGTGTGGAGGTCTCAGGAGGGTCTCTGTGGTTCCCCTGGGTGTGGGGTTCTGAGGAGGGTCTCTGTGGTTCCCCTGGGTGTGGAGGTCTCAGGATGGTCTCTGTGGTTCCTCTGGGTTTGGGGGTCTCAGTAGGGTCTCTGTGGTTCCCCTGGGTGTGGGGGTCTCAGGAGGGTCTCTGGGGTTCCCCTGGGTGTGGGGGTCTCAGGAGGGTCTCTGTGGTTCTCCTGGGTGTGGAGGTCTGAGGAGGGTCTCTGTGGTTCCCGTGGGTGTGGAGGTCTGAGAAGGGTCTCTGTGGTTCCCCTGGGTGTGGGGGTCTGAGGAGGGTCTCTGTGGTTCCCCTGGGTGTGGGGGTCTGAGGAGGGTCTCTGTGGTTCCCCTGGGTGTGGGGGTCTGAGGAGGGTCTCTGTGGTTCCCCTGGGTGTGGAGGTCTGAGGAGGGTCTCTGTGGTTCTCCTGGGTGTGGGGGTCTGAGGAAGGTCTCTGTGGTTCACCTGGGTGTGGGGGTATGAGGAGGGTCTCTGTGGTTCCCCTGGGTGTTGGGGTCTGAGGAGGGTCTCTGTGGTTCCCCTGGGTGTGGAGGTCTGAGGAGGGTCTCTGTGGTTCCCCTGGGTGTGGGGGTCTGAGGAGGGTCTCTGTGGTTCCCCTGGGTGTGGAGGTCTGAGGAGGGTCTCTGTGGTTCTCCTGGGTGTGGGGGTCTGAGGAGGGTCTCTGTGGTTCACCTGGGTGTGGGGCTATGAGGAGGGTCTCTGTGGTTCCCCTGGGTGTTGGGGTCTGAGGAGGGTCTCTGTGGTTCCCCTGGGTGTGGAGGTCTCAGGAGCGTCTCTGTGGTTCCCCTGGGTGTGGGGGTCTGAGGAGGGTCTCTGTGGTTCCCATGGGTGTGGGGGTCTGAGGAGGGTCTCTGTGGTTCCCCTGGGTGTGGGGGTCTGAGGAGGGTCTCTGTGGTTCCCCTGGGTGTGGAGGTTTGAGGAGGGACTCTGTGGTTTCCCTGGGTGTTTGGGTATGAGGAGGGTCTCTGTGGTTCCCCTGGGTGTGGGGGTCTGAGGAGGGTCTCTGTGGTTCCCCTGGGTGTGGGGGTCTCAGGAGCGTCTCTGTGGTTCACCTGGGTGTGGGGGTCTGAGGAGGGTCTCTGTGGTTCCCCTGGGTGTGGGGGTCTGAGGAGGGTCTCTGTGGTTCCCCTGGGTGTGGAGGTCTCAGGAGGGTCTCTGTGGTTCCCCTGGGTGTGGAGGTCTGAGAAGGGTCTCTGTGGTTCCCCTGGGTGTGGGGGTCTCAGGAGGGTCTCTGTGGTTCCCCTGGGTGTGGAGGTCTGAGGAGGGTCTCTGTGGTTCCCCTGGGTGTGGGGGTCTGAGGAGGGTCTCTGTGGTTCCCCTGGGTGTGGAGGTCTTAGGATGGTCTGTGTGGTTCCCCTGGGTGTGGGGGTCTCAGTAGGGTCTCTGTGGTTCCCCTGGGTGTGGGGGTCTGAGGAGGGTCTCTGTGGTTCCCCTGGGTGTGGAGTTCTGGGGAGGGTCTCTGTGGTTCCCCTGGGTGTGGGTGTCTGGGGAGGGTCTCTGTGGTTCCCCTGGGTGTTTGGGTATGGTAAGGGTCTCTGTGGTTCCCCTGGGTGTGGGGGTCTGAGGAGGTTCTCTGTGGTTCCCCTGGGTGTGGGGGTCTGAGGAGGGTCTCTGTGGTCTCCCTGGGTGTGGGGGTCTGAGGAGGGTCTCTGTGGTTCCCCTGGGTGTGGAGGTCTGAGGAGGGTCTCTGTGGTTCCCCTGGGTGTGGGGGTCTCAGGAGGGTCTCTGTGGTTCCCCTGGGTGTGGAGGTCTCAGGAGGGTCTCTGTGGTTCCCCTGGGTGTGGAGGTCTGGGGAGGTTCTCTGTGGTCTCCCTGGGTGTGGGGGTCTGAGGAGGGTCTCTGTGGTTCCCCTGGGTGTGGGGGTCTGTGGAGGGTCTCTGTGGTTCCCCTGGGTGTGGGGGTCTCAGGATGGTCTCTGTGGTTCCCCTGGGTGTGGGGGTCTCAGGAGGGTCTCTGTGGTTCCCCTGGGTGTGGGGGTCTCAGGAGGGTCTCTGTGGTTCCCCTGGGTGTGGGGGTCTCAGGAGGGTCTCTGTGGTTCCCCTGGGTGTGGGGGTCTCAGGAGGGTCTCTGTGGTTCCCCTGGGTGTGGGGGTCTGAGGAGGGTCTCTGTGGTTCCCCTGGGTGTGGGGGTCTGAGGAGGGTCTCTGTGGTTCCCCTGGGTGTGGGGGTCTGAGGAGGGTCTCTGTGGTTCCCCTGGGTGTGGGGGTCTGAGGAGGGTCTCTGTGGTTCCTCTGGGTTTGGGGGTCTCAGTAGGGTCTCTGTGGTTCCCCTGGGTGTGGGGGTCTGAGGAGGGTCTCTGTGGTTCCCCTGGGTGTGGAGGTCTGAGGAGGGTCTCTGTGGTTCCCCTGGGTGTGGGGGTCTGAGGAAGGTCTCTGTGGTTCCCCTGGGTGTGGGGGTCTGAGGAGGGTCTCTGTGGTTCCCCTGGGTGTGGGGGTCTGAGGAGGGTCTCTGTGGTTCCCCTGGGTGTGGGGGTCTGAGGAGGGTCTCTGTGGTTCCCCTGGGTGTGGGGGTCTGAGGAGGGTCTCTGTGGTTCCCCTGGGTGTGGGGGTCTGAGGAGGGTCTCTGTGGTTCCCCTGGGTGTGGGGGTCTGAGGAGGGTCTCTGTGGTTCCCCTGGGTGTGGGGGTCTGAGGAGGGTCTCTGTGGTTCCCCTGGGTGTGGGGGTCTCAGGAGGGTCTCTGTGGTTCCCCTGGGTGTGGGGGTCTCAGGAGGGTCTCTGTGGTTCCCCTGGGTGTGGGGGTCTGAGGAGGGTCTCTGTGGTTCCCCTGGGTGTGGAGGTCTCAGGAGGGTCTCTGTGGTTCCCCTGGGTTGGGGGTCTGAGGAGGGTCTCTGTGGTTCCCCTGGGTGTGGGGGTCTGAGGAGGGTGTCTGTGGTTCCCCTGGGTGTGGGGGTCTGAGGAGGGTCTCTGTGGTTCCCCTATGTGTGGGGGTCTGAGGAGGGTCTCTGTGGTTCCCCTGGGTGTGGGGGTCTGAGGAGGGTCTCTGTGGTTCCCCTGGGTGTGGAGGTCTCAGGAGGGTCTCTGTGGTTCCCCTGGGTGTGGAGGTCTCAGGAGGGTCTCTGTGGTTCCCCTGGGTGTGGGGGTCTGAGGAGGGTCTCTGTGGTTCCCCTGGGTGTGGGGGTCTGAGGAGGGTCTCTGGGGTTCCCCTCGGTGTGGGGGTCTGAGGAGGGTCTCTCTGGTTCCCCTGGGTGTGGAGGTCTGAGGAGGGTCTCTGTGGTTCCCCTGGGTGTGGGGGTCTGGTGAGGGTCTCTGTGGTTCCCCTGGGTGTGGGGGTCTGAGGAGGGTGTCTGTGGTTCCCCTGGGTGTGGGGGTCTGAGGAGGGTCTCTGTGGTTCCCCTGGGTGTGGAGGTCTCAGGAGGGTCTCTGTGGTTCCCCTGGGTGTGGGGGTCTGAGGAGGGTCTCTGTGGTTCCCCTGGGTGTGGGGGTCTGAGGAGGGTCTCTGTGGTTCCCCTGGGTGTGGGGGTCTGAGGAGGGTCTCTGTGGTTCCCCTGGGTGTGGAGGTCTGAGGAGGGTCTCTGTGGTTCCCCTGGGTGTGGGGGTCTGAGGAGGGTCTCTGGGGTTCCCCTCGGTGTGGGGGTCTGAGGAGGGTCTCTCTGGTTCCCCTGGGTGTGGGGGTCTGAGGAGGGTCTCTGTGGTTCCCCTGGGTGTGGGGGTCTGGTGAGGGTCTCTGTGGTTCCCCTGGGTGTGGGGGTCTGAGGAGGGTGTCTGTGGTTCCCCTGGGTGTGGGGGTATCAGGAGGGTCTCTGGGGTTCCCCTGGGTGTGGGGGTCTCAGGAGGGTCTCTGGGGTTCCCCTGGGTGTGGGGGTCTGGTGAGGGTCTCTGTGGTTCCCCTGGGTGTGGGGGTCTGAGGAGGGTGTCTGTGGTTCCCCTGGTTGTGGGGGTCTGAGGAGGGTGTCTGTGGTTCCCCTGGGTGTGGGGGTATCAGGAGGGTCTCTGGGGTTCCCCTGGGTGTGGGGGTCTCAGGAGGGTCTCTGGGGTTCCCCTGGGTGTGGGGGTCTCAGGAGGGTCTCTGTGGTTCCCCTGGGTGTGGAGGTCTGAGGAGGGTCTCTGTGGTTCCCCTGGGTGTGGATGTCTGAGGAGGGTCTCTGTGGTTCCCCTGGGTGTGGGGGTCTGAGGAGGGTCTCTGTGGTTCCCCTGGGTGTGGGGGTCTGAGGAGGGTCTCTGTGGTTCCCCTGGGTGTGGGGGTCTGAGGAGGGTCTCTGTGGTTCTCCTGGGTGTGGGGGTCTGAGGAGGGTCTCTGTGGTTCCCCTGGGTGTGGGGGTCTGAGGAGGGTCTCTGTGGTTCCCCTGGGTGTGGGGGTCTCAGGATGGTCTCTGTGGTTCCCCTGGGTGTGGGGGTCTGAGGAGGGTCTCTGTGGTTCCCCTGGGTGTGGAGGTTTGAGGAGGGACTCTGTGGTTCCCCTGGGTGTGGGGGTCTGAGGAGGGTCTCTGTGGTTCCCCTGGGTGTGGGGGTCTGAGGAGGGTCTCTGTGGTTCCCCTGGGTGTGGGGGTCTCAGGAGCGTCTGTGTGGTTCACCTGGGTGTGGGGGTCTGAGGAGGGTCTCTGTGGTTCCCCTGGGTGTGGGGGTCTGAGGAGGGTCTCTGTGGTTCCCCTGGGTGTGGCGGTCTCAGGAGGGTCTCTGTGGTTCCCCTGGGTGTGGAGGTCTGAGAAGGGTCTCTGTGGTTCCCCTGGGTGTGGGGGTCTCAGGAGGGTCTCTGTGGTTCCCCTGGGTGTGGAGGTCTGAGGAGGGTCCCTGTGGTTCCCCTGGGTGTGGGGGTCTGAGGAGGGTCTCTGTGGTTCCCCTGGGTGTGGGGGTCTTAGGATGGTCTCTGTGGTTCCCCTGGGTGTGGGGGTCTCAGTAGGGTCTCTGTGGTTCCCCTGGGTGTGGGGGTCTGAGGAGGGTCTCTGTGGTTCCCCTGGGTGTGGAGTTCTGGGGAGGGTCTCTGTGGTTCCCCTGGGTGTGGGTGTCTGGGGAGGGTCTCTGTGGTTCCCCTGGGTGTTTGGGTATGGTAAGGGTCTCTGTGGTTCCCCTGGGTGTGGGGGTCTGAGGAGGTTCTCTGTGGTTCCCCTGGGTGTGGGGGTCTGAGGAGGGTCTCTGTGGTTCCCCTGGGTGTGGAATTCTCAGTAGGGTCTCTGTGGTTCCCCTGGGTGTGGAGGTCTGAGGAGGGTCTCTGTGGTTCCCCTGGTGTGGGGGTCTGAGGAGGGTCTCTGTGGTTCCCCTGGGTGTGGAGGTCTCAGGAGGGTCTCTGTGGTTCCCCTGGGTGTGGGGGTCTGAGGAGGGTCTCTGTGGTTCCCCTGGGTGTGGGGGTCTGTGGAGGGTCTCTGTGGTTCCCCTGGGTGTGGGGGTCTGAGGAGGGTCTCTGTGGTTCCCCTGGGTGTGGGGGTCTGTGGAGGGTCTCTGTGGTTCCCCTGGGTGTGGGGGTCTGAGGAGGGTCTCTGTGGTTCCCCTGGGTGTGGGGGTCTGGGGAGGTTCTCTGTGGTCTCCCTGGGTGTGGGGGTCTGAGGAGGGTCTCTGTGGTTCCCCTGGGTGTGGAGTTCTGGGGAGGGTCTCTGTGGTTCCCCTGGGTGTGGGTGTCTGGGGAGGGTCTCTGTGGTTCCCCTGGGTGTTTGGGTATGGTAAGGGTCTCTGTGGTTCCCCTGGGTGTGGGGGTCTGAGGAGGTTCTCTGTGGTTCCCCTGGGTGTGGGGGTCTGAGGAGGGTCTCTGTGGTCTCCCTGGGTGTGGGGGTCTGAGGAGGGTCTCTGTGGTTCCCCTGGGTGTGGAGGTCTGAGGAGGGTCTCTGTGGTTCCCCTGGGTGTGGGGGTCTCAGGAGGGTCTCTGTGGTTCCCCTGGGTGTGGAGGTCTCAGGAGGGTCTCTGTGGTTCCCCTGGGTGTGGAGGTCTGGGGAGGTTCTCTGTGGTCTCCCTGGGTGTGAGGGTCTGAGGAGGGTCTCTGTGGTTCCCCTGGGTGTGGGGGTCTGTGGAGGGTCTCTGTGGTTCCCCTGGGTGTGGGGGTCTCAGGATGGTCTCTGTGGTTCCCCTGGGTGTGGGGGTCTCAGGAGGGTCTCTGTGGTTCCCCTGGGTGTGGGGGTCTCAGGAGGGTCTCTGTGGTTCCCCTGGGTGTGGGGGTCTCAGGAGGGTCTCTGTGGTTCCCCTGGGTGTGGGGGTCTCAGGAGGGTCTCTGTGGTTCCCCTGGGTGTGGGGGTCTGAGGAGGGTCTCTGTGGTTCCCCTGGGTGTGGGGGTCTGAGGAGGGTCTCTGTGGTTCCCCTGGGTGTGGGGGTCTGAGGAGGGTCTCTGTGGTTCCCCTGGGTGTGGGGGTCTGAGGAGGGTCTCTGTGGTTCCTCTGGGTTTGGGGGTCTCAGTAGGGTCTCTGTGGTTCCCCTGGGTGTGGGGGTCTGAGGAGGGTCTCTGTGGTTCCCCTGGGTGTGGAGGTCTGAGGAGGGTCTCTGTGGTTCCCCTGGGTGTGGGGGTCTGAGGAAGGTCTCTGTGGTTCCCCTGGGTGTGGGGGTCTGAGGAGGGTCTCTGTGGTTCCCCTGGGTGTGGGGGTCTGAGGAGGGTCTCTGTGGTTCCCCTGGGTGTGGGGGTCTGAGGAGGGTCTCTGTGGTTCCCCTGGGTGTGGGGGTCTGAGGAGGGTCTCTGTGGTTCCCCTGGGTGTGGGGGTCTGAGGAGGGTCTCTGTGGTTCCCCTGGGTGTGGGGGTCTGAGGAGGGTCTCTGTGGTTCCCCTGGGTGTGGGGGTCTGAGGAGGGTCTCTGTGGTTCCCCTGGGTGTGGGGGTCTGAGGAGGGTCTCTGTGGTTCCCCTGGGTGTGGGGGTCTCAGGAGGGTCTCTGTGGTTCCCCTGGGTGTGGGGGTCTCAGGAGGGTCTCTGTGGTTCCCCTGGGTGTGGGGGTCTGAGGAGGGTCTCTGTGGTTCCCCTGGGTGTGGAGGTCTCAGGAGGGTCTCTGTGGTTCCCCTGGGTTGGGGGTCTGAGGAGGGTCTCTGTGGTTCCCCTGGGTGTGGGGGTCTGAGGAGGGTGTCTGTGGTTCCCCTGGGTGTGGGGGTCTGAGGAGGGTCTCTGTGGTTCCCCTATGTGTGGGGGTCTGAGGAGGGTCTCTGTGGTTCCCCTGGGTGTGGGGGTCTGAGGAGGGTCTCTGTGGTTCCCCTGGGTGTGGAGGTCTCAGGAGGGTCTCTGTGGTTCCCCTGGGTGTGGAGGTCTCAGGAGGGTCTCTGTGGTTCCCCTGGGTGTGGGGGTCTGAGGAGGGTCTCTGTGGTTCCCCTGGGTGTGGGGGTCTGAGGAGGGTCTCTGGGGTTCCCCTCGGTGTGGGGGTCTGAGGAGGGTCTCTCTGGTTCCCCTGGGTGTGGAGGTCTGAGGAGGGTCTCTGTGGTTCCCCTGGGTGTGGGGGTCTGGTGAGGGTCTCTGTGGTTCCCCTGGGTGTGGGGGTCTGAGGAGGGTGTCTGTGGTTCCCCTGGGTGTGGGGGTCTGAGGAGGGTCTCTGTGGTTCCCCTGGGTGTGGAGGTCTCAGGAGGGTCTCTGTGGTTCCCCTGGGTGTGGGGGTCTGAGGAGGGTCTCTGTGGTTCCCCTGGGTGTGGGGGTCTGAGGAGGGTCTCTGTGGTTCCCCTGGGTGTGGGGGTCTGAGGAGGGTCTCTGTGGTTCCCCTGGGTGTGGAGGTCTGAGGAGGGTCTCTGTGGTTCCCCTGGGTGTGGGGGTCTGAGGAGGGTCTCTGGGGTTCCCCTCGGTGTGGGGGTCTGAGGAGGGTCTCTCTGGTTCCCCTGGGTGTGGGGGTCTGAGGAGGGTCTCTGTGGTTCCCCTGGGTGTGGGGGTCTGGTGAGGGTCTCTGTGGTTCCCCTGGGTGTGGGGGTCTGAGGAGGGTGTCTGTGGTTCCCCTGGGTGTGGGGGTATCAGGAGGGTCTCTGGGGTTCCCCTGGGTGTGGGGGTCTCAGGAGGGTCTCTGGGGTTCCCCTGGGTGTGGGGGTCTGGTGAGGGTCTCTGTGGTTCCCCTGGGTGTGGGGGTCTGAGGAGGGTGTCTGTGGTTCCCCTGGTTGTGGGGGTCTGAGGAGGGTGTCTGTGGTTCCCCTGGGTGTGGGGGTATCAGGAGGGTCTCTGGGGTTCCCCTGGGTGTGGGGGTCTCAGGAGGGTCTCTGGGGTTCCCCTGGGTGTGGGGGTCTCAGGAGGGTCTCTGTGGTTCCCCTGGGTGTGGAGGTCTGAGGAGGGTCTCTGTGGTTCCCCTGGGTGTGGATGTCTGAGGAGGGTCTCTGTGGTTCCCCTGGGTGTGGGGGTCTGAGGAGGGTCTCTGTGGTTCCCCTGGGTGTGGGGGTCTGAGGAGGGTCTCTGTGGTTCCCCTGGGTGTGGGGGTCTGAGGAGGGTCTCTGTGGTTCTCCTGGGTGTGGGGGTCTGAGGAGGGTCTCTGTGGTTCCCCTGGGTGTGGGGGTCTGAGGAGGGTCTCTGTGGTTCCCCTGGGTGTGGGGGTCTCAGGATGGTCTCTGTGGTTCCCCTGGGTGTGGGGGTCTGAGGAGGGTCTCTGTGGTTCCCCTGGGTGTGGAGGTTTGAGGAGGGACTCTGTGGTTCCCCTGGGTGTGGGGGTCTGAGGAGGGTCTCTGTGGTTCCCCTGGGTGTGGGGGTCTGAGGAGGGTCTCTGTGGTTCCCCTGGGTGTGGGGGTCTCAGGAGCGTCTGTGTGGTTCACCTGGGTGTGGGGGTCTGAGGAGGGTCTCTGTGGTTCCCCTGGGTGTGGGGGTCTGAGGAGGGTCTCTGTGGTTCCCCTGGGTGTGGCGGTCTCAGGAGGGTCTCTGTGGTTCCCCTGGGTGTGGAGGTCTGAGAAGGGTCTCTGTGGTTCCCCTGGGTGTGGGGGTCTCAGGAGGGTCTCTGTGGTTCCCCTGGGTGTGGAGGTCTGAGGAGGGTCCCTGTGGTTCCCCTGGGTGTGGGGGTCTGAGGAGGGTCTCTGTGGTTCCCCTGGGTGTGGGGGTCTTAGGATGGTCTCTGTGGTTCCCCTGGGTGTGGGGGTCTCAGTAGGGTCTCTGTGGTTCCCCTGGGTGTGGGGGTCTGAGGAGGGTCTCTGTGGTTCCCCTGGGTGTGGAGTTCTGGGGAGGGTCTCTGTGGTTCCCCTGGGTGTGGGTGTCTGGGGAGGGTCTCTGTGGTTCCCCTGGGTGTTTGGGTATGGTAAGGGTCTCTGTGGTTCCCCTGGGTGTGGGGGTCTGAGGAGGTTCTCTGTGGTTCCCCTGGGTGTGGGGGTCTGAGGAGGGTCTCTGTGGTTCCCCTGGGTGTGGAATTCTCAGTAGGGTCTCTGTGGTTCCCCTGGGTGTGGAGGTCTGAGGAGGGTCTCTGTGGTTCCCCTGGTGTGGGGGTCTGAGGAGGGTCTCTGTGGTTCCCCTGGGTGTGGAGGTCTCAGGAGGGTCTCTGTGGTTCCCCTGGGTGTGGGGGTCTGAGGAGGGTCTCTGTGGTTCCCCTGGGTGTGGGGGTCTGTGGAGGGTCTCTGTGGTTCCCCTGGGTGTGGGGGTCTGAGGAGGGTCTCTGTGGTTCCCCTGGGTGTGGGGGTCTGTGGAGGGTCTCTGTGGTTCCCCTGGGTGTGGGGGTCTGAGGAGGGTCTCTGTGGTTCCCCTGGGTGTGGGGGTCTGGGGAGGTTCTCTGTGGTCTCCCTGGGTGTGGGGGTCTGAGGAGGGTCTCTGTGGTTCCCCTGGGTGTGGGGGTCTGTGGAGGGTCTCTGTGGTTCCCCTGGGTGTGGGGGTCTCAGGAGGGTCTCTGTGGTTCCCCTGGGTGTGGGGGTCTCAGGAGGGTCTCTGTGGTTCCCCTGGGTGTGGGGGTCTGAGGAGGGTCTCTGTGGTTCCCCTGGGTGTGGAGGTCTGAGGAGGGTCTCTGTGGTTCCCCTGGGTGTGGGGGTCTGAGGAGGGTCTCTGTGGTTCCCCTGGGTGTGGAGGTCTTAGGATGGTCTCTGTGGTTCCCCTGGGTGTGGGGGTCTCAGTAGGGTCTCTGTGGTTCCCCTGGGTGTGGGGGTCTCAGGAGGGTCTCTGTGGTTCCCCTGGGTTGGGGGTCTGAGGAGGGTCTCTGTGGTTCCCCTGGGTGTGGAGGTCTGAGGAGGGTCTCTGTGGTTCCCTTGGATATATCGTAGGGTTAGGATTATTAGGTTTTTTGAGTCTGGTGAAGTGCTGTCCTCTTTCCACCAGGGCTTTGCCATCATATTCACCTGTGGTGTGATCTCACCCATCTTCAATTTATTCATATTGATTAATAATTTTATTAATAATTAAAATAGAACTAAAATGGTTTAAATACAACTACATAATATATAGAAAACCCATTATAAAAATAATTACAAGTAGTATCATAAACTGCAATATTAAATAGAAAAGTCATACTGCCTCTTTTATTATGTGTGATTTCAGTTTGCATTTACATGGTGACTGACAAATGCCTCATGGCACCTGCCCTGCTCTCCTGACTATTCTTACTTCATAATATGATCTTTGTGTGTCGTAGTGTAGCCACTGGACTTCAGAGACGCCACGTGAAGGTCTCCCCCTCTGTGGGCGCTGTTCCCGTGGCCTTGGCAGCACCCTCTGAAGGAGAGGAGCTGGTGATCTGGAGGAAGATGTTGACACTCGGCCACTGGTGTTCTGGCTGGTTCTCTGGTTATCATACTAAAGAAATCTCCGATTGATCCAGGGCTCACAGACTTGTTTTCCTGTAGGAACTCTATAGTTTAACCTGCATTTTGACAGATGGTGGGAGGCAGATTCCCTTAGTTTTGCATGTGGAATCCCGTTGTTCCAGCAGCATTTGTGGAAGAGACACTTCTTCCCTGTCATCTTGGCCCGTCTCCCTCACAACACCATGCAGACTTGCCAAGATGCTGCAGTTTTATCTCTGGGCTCTGGGTTCTCCTCCATGGTATCCTTAGACCAGCACCCATTATCTTGATGACGGCAGTAAACTGTGAAGTCAGAAGTGAGAGTCCCAGGTAGTTCTACATTCCTAGTCTACTTTTTAAATGCTATTGTAGAAGCAAAGTATTTTTTTTTTTTTAATGAATTTGATTTTGGGGTTTATTGCTAGTGGGCAGAAATGATTTTTGTACACTGATTCCATTCCCTGTACCCATGCTGAACTTACTATAACTGATTAAAACTTTTTGGTGGGTTTTTTGTTGGGTTTCTGTATATCAGACACTGTTGTCTGTGGAGATAGTTTTATTTTTTCCCTGGCAACCTGGATGCGCTTTACTTACTTTTTTGCTAATTGACCTATTTTGCTTTTATTCTTTGAAGAGCACGTTTCATAAATCGGTTCTTTTACGAAGACTAAGGAAGGAAGTCGGGACAACACTGGGAATAACATCAGCTTCTCGTCAGAAACGCGGGAGCCAGGAGCGGGTGGAGTAAAACGTGTTGCTGAGGAACACACCTCACCGGAGCTCTGTGTCTACGAAACGCCCTTCAGAGTGAGTCCAAGCTGGTCCCGGGGAAAACAGCTGTTGAGGAGACGTGAGGCCCGCAGACGGCTGCCAGAGATGTGCACTCAGATTCTTCAGAGAGAAAGAAGAGTCGGATGTGCGTGGAGAGAGGAGTGCTGGGGAGAACCTGCACAGCGGGGTGGAGACCGCCCTTCCCGTGTCCTTGCTCTCCATGAAGGTGCGACAGCACCAGACCAGGAGGCAGCGTCGAGAACTGCGCGGAGGAAGAGCGGAGCCCCGTGCAGCCGGAGACCCAGCCACGGCGCCGGTGGGCAGAAAGCCCACAGCTGACAGCGAGGACAGTGGCAGACGCCTCACCAGGGGCAGGGTGCCCAGGCCACAGGGAGTCCAGCAGAAACGGTGACAGACAGCCGGAGAGTTCCAGAACAGAGACTCAACCACAGGGAGCTCTCAGAAACACTAAAAAACACTTGAGCTCGATGAAAAAGAAAGACTTTTATCAAAACCTGTAGGATGCAGCAAAGGCAGCGTTAGAGGGTGGCTGGCAGCAGGAAGTGCGTGTCAGAGACGAACAAAAAGGAAAGCCCAAGGGTCTAAGCTTCCACTTTAGGAAACAGAACAACGATTCGTCGCCAAGTAAACCCAAGAAATAATAAATATTAAAGTCGAGTCGACGGAGTTAAAAACAGGAAGTGAGCAGAGGAAAACGAATGAAACCAAAAGCCAGTTCTCCCAAAACATAAATGAATCCGAGATGCTTCCAGGGGGCACGCTATGACAAATGGAGGGGACACCACCAGAGAGCCCACGGACATCAGAGGACCCTGAAGGATACTGTGAAGGGCTCTGCCCAGACAACCAAGACCTCGACGGTGTGCCCCAGTTCTCTGAGACACAAGGGTCAAAACACATACTCGGGGGCTGACTGTCCAAAACAGAAGCAGTGTCCCGGAGGGGCTCGCGGGTGACAGGCCTCTGCGGAGGGACTTACACCAACGCTCTGCGTCTCCTCCAGAAGACAGGGCTGATGGGCGACTTCCTGACACACTCACCTGGCCAGCGTCGTCCCAGCACCCAGACCACTTTACAGGAAAACCACAGACTAACATCCTCAGGCACACAGTGCAAAAAGTGATCAACAGAACCTGCCGGGATCAGATCCAGCAACGTACGAAAGAGTTACCAACCGTGGCTGAGCCTCTGGGAACCCCGAGATCTAGCTGTACCTGAGGTGCTCCTCACCCCTCGGAAATGTGAGTCAATGCATGAAGATGAGCCTCCTGGAGTTACCTGCAGGTCTAGCGTACAAGCTTAGCCCAACACTTCACTTTTTTTTTTTTTATATATTTTTTTAGTTGTAGTTGGACACAATACCTTTATTTTATTTATTTATTTTTACGTGGTGCGGAAGACCAAATCCAGTGCCTCGAACATGCGAGGCAAGCGCTCTGCCACTGAGCCCCAGCCCAGCCCCCTAATGCTTCATTTTTAATTTGGCAAATAACCCAGAAAACAGGGTACCGGTCAGTGGTGCTGCTGACCTGAAGCTGGTGACAGAGTACTGCCACACCACGTGTCAGGGAAAGCCCGTGGCCCAAGTCTGGGCCCCAATACCAGCCGTGGCATCCTGGAGCCGTGGCATCCTGGAGCCCACGTCCGCTCGGGATCACTTCCTACTCTGTCCAAGGTGAGCAGACCTTGGGCTCCTAAAACTGGAGGCACCAAGCTCTAGGGTTGCCAGCTGAGGGGGCCAGAACCTTCCTGAACTCCGCACCAAGCGCGCTGTCCAGGGACCCCGAGGACAAGGCCGGGGCCTGGAGAGCCAGCTGGCCAGTCACTTCAGACGGCCCACAACTCATTTCCGTCAAGCTATTGATCAAGCCACAAGGACTCCGTGGTTGTTAATGTCATGGTGCAATCTTTTAAAAAATTCCCCCAAATAACGGCAAGAGCCAGAGCCACAGAGGACATCGTCTACCTCCTGGCTACACTCCCGAGGCCCTGGTACCCTGGAACAAATGTCCAGTGCTGTACTTTCTGCTGAGCAGGCTCCCACGAGAAGCCGTTCAGAGACGCCACCGCCCCCAGCAGAGCGCCCAGCCTAAGAACCGGGACCCGGCCAAGAAAGGAGGCAGAGCAGGGGGCTGCTCTCTGCCCAAATGCACCAGAGAGAGAACAGGACGTACAAAAAGGGTTTTTATTAAATGAAAGAATCTGTCTGGTGGGTCAAATATGAAATCGATATACAAAAACTCTACATCAGATCTCTCAAAGAAGCACAAGGCCACCCAGGAAAAGGGGGTCCTCTCATCACGACGCCCTCGGTGGGAGCAGGGCAGCCCCGACTCCGGGCCTCCGAGGCTGGCTGGGGCTCAGGCCGGTGACCGCGGTGTTCTGCACGCAGCGTGCTGCTCTGTCCTGCTTGGCCTTTGGCGTCCTGACAGCTCCGGTGGTGAAGCAGCAGACACCAGGCTCCTGTACCCGGTCACCCAGTCTCCTCGGGTCCCCCAAACCCACCCTACTGTGTGACAGAAGCCACCAACTCCAGTTGCACGACAACGCGGCTCTGCTGAGCTCTTTGGCATAGCACACCAGCTCCCCGCAGCACTCCGTCACGTAAAAAAGTAGACTTTCCTATAGTAAAACTTCTTAAAAACACCTATTTCTGCAAAATAATGTGTTTCTGTATGCAGAGCTCTGCAAAATATACGTCTCTCTGGAGAAGGGACCTGAGTGGGGCTGGGCTGGGGCGGGGAGGCCCCGGTCACATCAGCTCATTCAGCTCTGCCTCGAGTGCCGCGGCCATCTCGTCCGCCTCGGAGCTGCTGCCCTCCTCGTCCTCATTGCTGGACTCCTTGCTGGACTCACTGGCAGCGTCCTCCTCATTCAGCTTCCTCTTGTGGCCTCTGAAGAGAAGGGGAGCAGAACTGCGGTGAGACACAGGCGATGGGCAGGTATGCAGCTGGCGCTGCCTGTCTGCAGTCTGCACTCGCACATGCGAGGGAGAGCCAACTCCACGGTCAGCAACGCGTACAGCCACAGACCCTGAGGCGCCCACTCCATGGTCGAGGCCTTGGGTATCCACATGGGATCAGCCATGGGCTGGGCCTGCGCCTGGAGATACGTGTGACAAGGGGACCTGAGCCTCAGACGCCCGTCAGGACAGCTGACTCTCAGGCTGGGACTTTGTACCTCCCCAAAGGGACTGTAGACGGCAGTGGGCGGAGGACCATGGGCTCCTGGGCCTGGCTGTGCAGGGCAGCCCGACAGGGGGATCTGGGACAGCTCCCAGGCTGCAGGGGGGGTGTCTGAGCAGGAGCTAGGTGGCACTGCTTGTCAGGGTGGCGTCCTTCGGAGGTGCCTGCATGTGCTCTGCCACCTCTGCCAGCAGCCCCTCGTCACAGCACGCTGCGCCAGGCAGGGCGACTATTCCCCACCCCCACAGGGATGCAGACCCCTACCCACGGCCCACAGCTCGGCTGGCAGTCTGGGGTCAGCATGAATGAGAGCAGCATGTCCACAGGCACCACCAGAGGAAAGCCCCCTACCACAGGGCAGCACAGCTGCCCGCTCTAGGCCAGCAGCACAGGAGGTTGACACCATACCCATCGCCTTTCCCCAAGTCTCACCTCCTGGGGCAGCTGCTAACCCCCCCCTCCCCCAACGAGTGCCTAAGGCATCAGCAGCACCAGGGGACAGCAGGGCCACCAGGGGGTGGCTTTATTTTAACTGAGCACTGCAGATCAACCCTGTTCAGTAGAACTTGCAGGTGACACCCAGATATTTCCTAGGCAGTGGTCCCTGAAGAGCCAGCCTAGCCGTAGACAGGCACCCTCTTCCCACAGTCCTGCAGGCTCTGGGGCCCCAGCTACGTGCACCATGATTTCACCCCACGATGAGGGGGTCTCCTGCAGGCACTGTGCTCTGGCATCCCTGAGAGGGCGCCACACAGCACATACAGCGGAGGCCCTGCCAGACCTGGAAAATGTTTTGCTTCACTGTTTTACTTCGTTTCAAACAGAGATGCCATCTGCTTTTGGCTTCATGCCCCATAACAGGATCAGTGAAACCAGAGAGCACTCCTTTCCAACTCCTGGCTGAAAGGGCGAGATCCCCACATCTGGGAGGCACAGAACCTGCTGCTGATGGGGAACAGGCCCAGCCCAGCGAGCTCACTCCTGCACACAGAGGGCCTGCCAGCGGCCCAGGCCCACAGGGCACTCCCTGCCTCTGGTCTCGGGTTCTGAAGCCATCCTGAACCCTCGGTGCAAAGTAAAACAGCGACTGCCGTGTAACCCCACCTGTCTGAGGAGCAGAGGGTGGACAGGGAAGGTCCCTGCCCCGCTGGCCTGAGAAGTCCAAGTGCACCTGGCATAGCTGAGCCACCTGTCCCTGAAGGCCCACTGTGCCACACCTGGCTCACAGCCCAGCTCAGTGACAGCAGGAAGCCGGGGGTGACTGCAGGCCGGACAGGCGGAGCGGCTGGGCCGTCTGCCCAAGACCCTGTGGCAAGCACCAGAGCTGAGACCAGAGCCTGCCCACCCCGTCCCTGCAGAGGCCTCCCGAGAGCACTCACTGCAGTAAAGCCCAGGCCTTTCCTGTTGCTGTCCACTGCCAGGGGCACGGTGGATGGGGGAGCCCTCCCTGGACTCTATGGGCCTTGGTCTCCCCGTGGCCTGGGTCACTGCCTCCTGCGGGCCTCAGTGGAAGGCACGTGGAGTTCCTCTGCGACAGTTAAGGGCCACAGCCAGAGCCACCACAGGTCAGCACAGCAGAACATGGTGCTGGCATCTCATGGCCCCGGTGTTCCCCTTCCCCACTCAGCACCCAGAGGGGGACAGTGTGGCTTTTGTGGGCAGGGCTGTGGGCACTCCACACCCTCTGCACACAGGACATCCTGAAGGGGACATGGCTACCAAGAAACGTGGCAAAGGCCCACGTTCCCAAGAAGCCATGCTCTCAATGCCAGAGTGAGGAACGCCATCCGAGGGACAGCCTCTGTTGGACACCAGGCCTCTCCCAACAGCAGCTGTGAGGGTGCTCCAAACACTACTGTCCACAGCAGAATGCACTCCTGGCCCCCTCCTGCCGCTGGCTCCGCTGCCCTCGCTGGCCTGCAGCCACCTCCCACACTGACCTGGGACCGCGGGTGCCCGCCGTGCTCCGGTCGCTGGACGAGGCTGGTCCCAGCGGTGGGCCCCTCTGGGCGCTGGGGGCCTTGGGCTCCCGGGGCCGTGCTGCACCTTCACGCTCCTCATCCTGCTCCTCTGGCCTCCTCTTCTCACTGTCGCTGTCGTCACTGCCTTCCCCGAGGATGTCATCCACCTGCCAAGGGCTCAGAGTCAGGGCCTGCGCGAGCTTTGTGAAAGGCCCTGGCTACCCCCTGCCAGAGCAGGGACGTCCACCCTGCAGCAGGCCTGACCTGCAGCTCTGCTTTCCCTCACAGGCTGGCACTGGAGACTAAGCCAGCCTGCGAGACCAGGGGAGACCCTGGCCACACACAAGGGGATGACGGCTTCCTGCAGGTCCTGGGGTCCGGGAGCATGTGAGTAGCACACTGGTGAGGGATGCCCGGGTCAGAGAGGTGCAGGGCCCTGAGCCGGCTTCCCAGGGGAGCTCAGCTGGGGCCTGGGGTGCAGCCGCCTGGCCATCTGCTCTGCTCACCTGCTTTCTCCCCCCCACATCAAGTCTGGGATGTGCCAGAGCAGTGGCAAGGAGGGGCAGACCCTGCCGACTCTGAGGACAGGGCCAAGAGAAACAGCAGGAAATGCAGAGGAGGGGTGCCGGAGGAGGGAGAGATGGGGAAGGACCGTGATTCAAGGACCCTTGCTCAGTCTGATGCATGGAGCGGCCGTATGGCTGCCCTGCTGCAGGCAAGCACAGAACCGGGCCTGGCCGTGGCATGCGGGCCCCAGGGTCGAAGCGTGCACCCTCAGGGTGGAAAGAGGACTGGAAAGACAGGTGGGTGCACAGGGCAGAGAGGCCGGTGTTCAGCTGCCCACCAGGGGAGTTTACCTCCAGCATGGACCCTGGGGCAGAGGGTCCTGTGCACAGGAAGCTGCCAGTGTGCCAGCGATGCCAGCCCTGAGGGGTGACCTACTGTGTGCAGAGGACGTGCTCCCTGAGCTCCACTTCCCAGCCTGGAAGCAGTGACTCAAAAAATGGGGTTGTGCTAAGTTGCTGAATCTGTGGTCACCTGTGTGCCACACGGACACCTGACATGGGGCCAGCATGGGTTTTTAAGTGGACATTTTTACCAACAGAAAATACTTCAAAGGCCAAAGAGGAACTTTAACGATGTACAGGGAAAACAAACCCCAAACTTGAGGCATGAGAAAGTGCCTTCGGCAGGATTTAAGACCATGCAAACGCTAGTTAGCCGTAGGCAGCATGTCCGGGCCAGAAATGGCTTGGGCAAATCACACTGAGACTCACTGAAGAGCTCTCTACTTAGAGGAGTGTGGCCAGATGTTTTATAAAACAAAATAAAAACTTGATTTCTTTTTTGCATATGGATTTTCATATTTCAGAAATCTTAAACTAAAACTTTCAAAAGGTAAATACAGAACCCAAAGAGTGATCACAGCATTCTTGTAAGATATTTATCAATAAAAGAAAAATTAGAACGGAGTCAACACCTGATCTAAGAAGGAAGCCGTGACTGCCCAGGGAACCATTCACCTTGGGGCTCAGCATTTAAAGCGGTTAAAAGCCTCTATGCCTGGGTCACGGCTGACAGGAGACTGTTCTTGGGGACCGTGACGTAGGAAACAGCGCTTTGTCAGTAACAAGTTCTTGAAGACCACCTGTGGCTGTGTCCCGTGGTTCTGAACCTCAGCTTCAAACCTGGACACCACAGAGCCACGAGCGGGCTGGTTCCGGTCACTGGGTAGATTGTGACCTGCCAGTGACTGTCAAGAGTCTTGGAGACGCCCGCAGTGTCAGCAGTGCCCACGGCACGCGGAGGACCCTGGGCAGGAAGATGACAAGCTGCTCTGACATCTCCTGGCCTCAGGAGACACTTAGCTGCCTCCCTTCTCTCCCTGGGGACTCCAGGACACAATGCCAGCTGCCACCGTGGCGCAGAGGTCCCCGCGGTCGGTCTTTCCGCCAAGCCTGCCCTTGCTCCCTGAGGTCGGACGACTCGGGGGGTTGAGGGAAGTCCACTGCTGGCCTTCAGCAACTCTGCTACGCCTGGTGTATTCCACCTCTGTGGCTCCTGCCTCTGGGTTGAGACCTGCTGTCTGACCTTTCACCTCAGGATGCTCTGCCCCCAGGAAGGGTGGCCCTGTGAGCTCTGCACAGTTCTGGCCGGGTCATCTCAGAGCTGCCGTGGCAGCACACTCCCCAGCATTCCTTGCACAGCACTGACTGCCCCATGGACCGGCTCCCCCGCTCCATGGTCTCTGAATGCCAGTGTGGTCCCAAGTGCCTTGGAGGGCTAGGCCACAGTGGTCTGGGTCAGTCTCAGGGCCACAAGTTCTCTGCCATGCTCTTGGGATTGTACCTCAGAGCCAACACGAGGGAACCCTGCCCAGGTTCCCCAAGATGACCCAGAGCACTATAGGTGCTGTCCAAGTGTCCACTCCTCTCTGATCACAGGATACCCCTTGGGCTCTGCTGGCCAGAAGGAAGCTTCCTGAGTTTCAGGTTCCTGTGTGGCGTGTAGCTGGCTGTACAGCTGTGACTGGGGGCTGGCCTTGGGGCAGAGCCAGGAAGAGAGAGAGAACCAACCCCCACCCGAAAACAGGAACCCCCAGCACACCTGAGGTGGTTCCCAGTGTTGGCCCTGTAGCTTTGAGCATCTGCTGTGCAGGGTGGGCTGGGAAACACAGGAGGAAAAGCCAGGAGACCCACATCCCAATGGGGTCCTGAGCAGACCCCTCCATCCATCTGCCTCGGGACTCAGGGGCCAGCTAGGAAGCACCCGCTCTGGTGTTTTCCTGTGATCACCAAAGGCCTGCTTTAGGGACGGCATTGCTGACCTTTGGTCATGTGGGGGCGAACACTCAGTTACCTGGCCCCACTAGAGAATTCTACAGGATGCAGAATGGCCAGCTGTACGGTCAGTTCTGAGCTGCCGCCTGCCCCTCCACACAGGGACTCCCCAGCAGCCTCAGACCTGACAAACATGGAATCGGGGTGTGCTTGGCTGGGAGAGAGGGAGAAGGCTGGCAGGGGCAGCCGGCGAACACAGGCCCGGGCAGCACCTAGATGCCACCAGGGCAGTAGGTCCTGGGCCCTGGTGCCATGCCGGCTCCCCCAGGCCCTGGGGAGTTATCTGAAGGCTAAAGACCGAAGCAACCCGGGAGTCAGGGAGCCCCAGATACCCCCGACCTGGGCTCTAGGGACTGGCTCTGAGGTCTGTTAGGCCTGTAGGTGGCTGCCATCCACTGGGCAATCGACGGGCTGACACTCAGGACCTTCTGGAGGTGGAGGGTAGGACGGTGACTTCCTTCTGGCCCCATGGGCCCTCTCTACCTGTGCCCAAAGGGATGCAGACGCTGTTCCCAGAGAGAGCTGCCCGGGTGAGGGCAGAGGAGCCAGGTGAGCTGACTCTAACTTTTCAGAAAGAGAGAACAATGTACATGGAGAAATTCAGCACTCAGAGGACCAAGTGCCGTTAAGGTGACAGAAAGCTGGGCTACTGATGAGACTCCATCCTGGATTTCACCTCCTGCACTTTCTGCTACGGTTGAAAGTAAGCACGACCCATTTTCCTCCTTCAGTGCCCCTTTGTACTTCCTGACAGCAGCATGGGGCGCAGGTGGATGCTTCAGCCAGACCACGTGGCAGGACAGTGGGGCCAGGACAGGGCCATTCACCAGCACGCACCCAGCACGCAGACCACCCCAACACTTGGCAGCTTCCATGGGGCCGGCCTGTGACCCCAGGAGGGGCGTGCTGGCATGATGCTGGGCTGGTCTCGAGGGAAGCAGGGGAAGGTGAGGGCCGACCACGCCTTCTTTCTAGTTCAGCTCTACCTCCGACCCAGGCAACCCCCTGTACCTCGGCTCTAGCTCACAGTGGGTCTGGAGTCCTGCCACTGTTGCTCCTGCAAGGAAGCAGGTGAGCTGACTCTGTGCAGGCTGCTGAGGCCTGCTCGGGGTTCAGGACACAACCAGAAACTGCCCTCAGAGTCACTGTGCTGCCCACGGCAACCCGGGGCTCAAGGGGGTCCTCAACTTCCAGCAGCTGGTCCTCGCTTGCCCAGCAGGGCGTCCTGGCACAGGGTTTCAGGGTGCTGAGTGTCACCCCGGCTCTGCCCACAGGTGCCAGAGGCACCTGCCCCTCACCTTGGTGATGGGAACTCTCTCCAGACAAGGCCACAAGGTCTGGGGTGGGGGTGACGCGGGCTGAGACCACGGCCAGCGCCCAGGACTGGCTGCCTGGGGTGCAGCTGGGGGGCACTGTGGTGCCAGGAAGCTGGGGATGATGACAGGCACACCTGTGCACACCTGGGCGCACCGGCTGCAGCTCCCGCACAGCCGCCGCTCACCTCCTTGTCCATGCTCTCCAGGTCCTCCCTGCACAGCGTGTACAGCGGCATGGTCTCCGACATGCTGGGCTGCCGCTTCCTCCTAGCAGGGCCGGGCCGCTCTCCGTCCTGCACGTCAGGCAGCTCTTCACCAAACATCTGCGGCTGCTGTGGCTGGACGGCTCTGAGAGGAACGTCACAGGGCTGTGTGAGGAAGGCAGCTGGTGGCCCCAGGGGCACACACGCAGTGTCGTGCTCAGGACGCTGGGCACTGCTCCTGGGCTAGGCCCCGTGGCTCACGTTTACCTTGCACCAGCAAAGTGCCCTGCCACAGGGCTCGGCCTGGCCCGGCTCACGGGAGGGACAGCTTCCCAGCAACCACCAGGAGGCGCCACTGAGCGCAAGTGAAGCCCCAGAGCCCAAAGACACAGCAGAAAGCAGGTGGAGAAAGGGGCATTTACATCCCACCAGGCGAGGAAAGACCTCCGTACAATGGTGAATCACGAGTGGGCCAAGGGGTGGAACCACCCAGTCACAGACAGTGGCACCAGATCACCAGGCCCCTGCTTCAGGGGTGCATCTGCTCAGCCCCCCAGCCCCAGGCTCTCCTGCTGAGATCTGCCACGGGGAAGCTGCTGCACTTCTGCCCGGAGGTGTCACTCCCCCGAACTCCTTTCTAGGCACGCTCACGACTCTCAGAACGTAAGGCAGACCCCAGGAAAACCGGCAGCACCCTCTCTCCTGCTAGGCGTCGCTTCTCCCAGGCTGGGCCGTGCATCCCAGGCTGGTCAGCAACAACACCAGGGCCTAGGCAGTCAGGCCGACTCACAGCCACAAGGCGAGGAGCACCTGTGCTGGCCCACCCAAACACGGGTGTGAGGACCAGGCTTCTGTCTGCAGGTCTGAGAAGTGCGACCTCGGCCTCGACAGAAGCTGGACTCCAGGTCGCTGTCCTCCTCACTGGCACCGACAGATGTGTGACTGGGGCTCCACCTGCAGGGACACCACCCCTGCCCACTGCCCTCACACCCACAACCCCAGAGACGGACATGCACAGAGCTCAAAAGCAGCAGCTTTCTTTTTACTAAAAATACATGTATCATGATGCCATTTAGAAAAGTTGTTTTAATTAAAAATGGAATGTAAGAACAAGAATGTCTATGGGACAGTTGGAAGAGTGCTGATCCTCAGGTCAGAGGGGCCGAGGCCACGTGTGGACGCATGGCCACCCAGGTAAACTGTCCTGGTGCAGTTGCAGGGTGTGCAAGACGGGAAAACCATGCCCCTCCTTGACCTGAAGACACAGCACAGATCAGCTACCAAACCACGGCCTCCTGGGCCTCCCGGGGCCCTTGCCCAGTTCTCCCTCTCTCCCCAGCAGCACCTCTGGGGCAGGACAGATCTGTGTATTTCTACCTAAACGCTAAGCCAAAGTGATTCACAAAAGGGTAAAACATGTCACTCTGATAACATTTCTTTTTGACTTCAGCATATTTGGTATTTTCATTATGTTAACATAACGGTTTGGTGTTACTTTAAAAATCAGTATTTAAAGTTGTTTAGGAAATAACTACTCCACCACAGCCAAATACTGCAAGGACCCCAACACCCCTGGGTTGGGGCTCAGAGAAGGCAGAGCAGGGACACAGGAGCCCAGCGTCCACCCGACCTGGGGGAGGAAGCCAGGCCCTTCCCACTCCATCTGCAGTGTCAGAGGCAGCCCAGGGGAGATTAGGGCTCATCCCCCATGGTAACAGGGGCCCCCACAGCTGTCTCCCAGTGACAGAGGCACCCCACCCCACCTTGGGCGTCAGCAGGCGGGCCTGACGCCCACCCCTGCCAGAAGAGGTCTGCCTCCACTTCTACTTCCACCACGGAGTTGGCATCAGTGAGATGGAGGATTCTACAACCCTCATCCCCTGACGTGACGGGAAGCCTCAGGGCCCCATCAGAGTCACCTGTCCTTCTAGAACAGCACCGTGTGGAACTCAGGGAAACTACAATCAACAGAGGCCAACTCCAGGATGACACAGTCGTCTGACCAAGATTCTAACCATCCACGATGAACATGCTTCCTCAAGTCATCACAAATACACCTGAGCTAAATGGAACAAGGCAGAGCCTCAGCAAAAATAAGTAAGTAAATAAATAGAACAAAAAGAGATCCCAAACCAAAGAATGTGATGAAAACAACAACAAAAAGCAAAGGATGAGCATGACAGCAACATGGGGGTGACAGAAGAAAACGGTCAGGGGGTTTAGCTCCTAACAGAATCACCTCTGAAAAACAAAGCAAACAGACCAAAGGGGAAAAGGGAATGCAGTTCTGAGATGACACGAGGTGACACTGACTCAGAGTCCTGGTGGAGGCAGAGTCGACCCACAGAAAAGCGGGAAATAGCCCTAATTTGGCAAAAGATGAGCATCTGAGAGCACCCACCCCCAAACACAACACCACACACACCCCACTGAACTTCCCGGTACAGAGAAACCTGAGCAGCAGCAGAGGTGAAGCCACCGGTGCCCACTGGACCAGAGGCAAGGAGGGACGAGACTCCTGGGCTCTCAGAGAGCAGCCTAACTTGACAACGTCTGAGAAAAGCAGCTCGGGGAGCTCTGAGGAGGAGAAACCCAGGGCTGTGGAGAGCCACTCCCAATGACTGCATCTCGCGTCCTGGAGCGAGGAGGATTTCACTGTCACCACTGCCCTGGTCCCAGAAGTTGGAGGACACACGAGATCGTCACACTCCAGGAGAACCAGCAGAACAGGGCAGAGTGACGCACGACATCGACACACTCCAGGAGAACCAGCAGAACAGGGCAGAGTGACACAGGACATCATCACACTCCAGGAGAACCAGCAGAACAGGGCAGAGTGACACACGACATCGTCACACTCCAGGAGAACCAGCAGAACAGGGCAGAGTGACACACGACATCAACACACTCCAGGAGAACCAGCAGAACAGGGCAGAGTGACGCACGACATCGACACACTCCAGGAGAACCAGAACAGGGCAGAGGACACAGGACATCGTCACACTCCAGGAGAACCAGCAGAACAGGGCAGAGGACACAGGACATCATCACACTCCAGGAGAACCAGCAGAACAGGGCAGAGTGACGCACGACATCGACACACTCCAGGAGAACCAGCAGAACAGGGCAGAGTGACACAGGACATCGTCACACTCCAGGAGAACCAGCAGAACAGGGCAGAGGACACACGACATCGTCACACTCCAGGAGAACCAGCAGAACAGGGCAGAGGACACACGACATCGACACACTCCAGGAGAACCAGCAGAACAGGGCAGAGTGACGCACGACATCGACACACTCCAGGAGAACCAGCAGAACAGGGCAGAGTGACACAGGACATCATCACACTCCAGGAGAACCAGCAGAACAGGGCAGAGGACACAGGACATCGACACACTCCAGGAGAACCAGCAGAACAGGGCAGAGTGACGCACGACATCGACACACTCCAGGAGAACCAGCAGAACAGGGCAGAGGACACAGGACATCGTCACACTCCAGGAGAACCAGCAGAACAGGGCAGAGGACACAGGACATCATCACACTCCAGGAGAACCAGCAGAACAGGGCAGAGTGACGCACGACATCGTCACACTCCAGGAGAACCAGCAGAACAGGGCAGAGGACACAGGACATCGTCACACTCCAGGAGAACCAGCAGAACAGGGCAGAGTGACACAGGACATCGTCACTCTCCAGGAGAACCAGCAGAACAGGGCAGAGTGACACAGGACATCATCACACTCCAGGAGAACCAGCAGAACAGGGCAGAGGACACAGGACATCGTCACACTCCAGGAGAACCAGCAGAACAGGGCAGAGGACACACGACATCGTCACACTCCAGGAGAACCAGCAGAACAGGGCAGAGGACACAGGACATCGACACACTCCAGGAGAACCAGCAGAACAGGGCAGAGGACACAGGACATCGACACACTCCAGGAGAACCAGCAGAACAGGGCAGAGGACACAGGACATCGACACACTCCAGGAGAACCAGCAGAACAGGGCAGAGGACACAGGACATCGACACACTCCAGGAGAACCAGCAGAACAGGGCAGAGGACACAGGACATCGACACACTCCAGGAGAACCAGCAGAACAGGGCAGAGGACACAGGACATCGTCACACTCCAGGAGAACCAGCAGAACAGGGCAGAGTGACGCACGACATCGTCACACTCCAGGAGAACCAGCAGAACAGGGCAGAGGACACAGGACATCGACACACTCCAGGAGAACCAGCAGAACAGGGCAGAGGACACAGGACATCGTCACACTCCAGGAGAACCAGCAGAACAGGGCAGAGTGACGCACGACATCGTCACACTCCAGGAGAACCAGCAGAACAGGGCAGAGGACACAGGACATCGACACACTCCAGGAGAACCAGCAGAACAGGGCAGAGGACACAGGACATCGACACACTCCAGGAGAACCAGCAGAACAGGGCAGAGTGACGCACGACATCGTCACACTCCAGGAGAACCAGCAGAACAGGGCAGAGGACACAGGACATCGACACACTCCAGGAGAACCAGCAGAACAGGGCAGAGGACACAGGACATCGACACACTCCAGGAGAACCAGCAGAACAGGGCAGAGTGACACACGACATCGTCACACTCCAGGAGAACCAGCAGAACAGGGCAGAGTGACACAGGACATCGTCACACTCCAGGAGAACCAGCAGAACAGGGCAGAGTGACACAGGACATCGTCACACTCCAGGAGAACCAGCAGAACAGGTCAGAGTGACGCACGACATCGTCACACTCCAGGAGAACCAGCAGAACAGGGCAGAGTGACACAGGACATCGTCACACTCCAGGAGAACCAGCAGAACAGGGCAGAGGACACAGGACATCGTCACACTCCAGGAGAACCAGCAGAACAGGGCAGAGTGACGCACGACATCGTCACACTCCAGGAGAACCAGCAGAACAGGGCAGAGTGACACAGGACATCGTCACACTCCAGGAGAACCAGCAGAACAGGGCAGAGTGACACACGACATCGTCACACTCCAGGAGAACCAGCAGAACAGGGCAGAGTGACACAGGACATCGTCACACTCCAGGAGAACCAGCAGAACAGGGCAGAGTGACGCACGACATCGACACACTCCAGGGGAACCAGCAGAACAGGGCAGAGTGACACACGACATCGTCACACTCCAGGAGAACCAGCAGAACAGGGCAGAGGACACAGGACATCGACACACTCCAGGAGAACCAGCAGAACAGGGCAGAGTGACGCACGACATCGTCACACTCCAGGAGAACCAGCAGAACAGGGCAGAGTGACACACGACATCGACACACTCCAGGAGAACCAGCAGAACAGGGCAGAGTGACACACGACATCGACACACTCCAGGAGAACCAGCAGAACAGGGCAGAGTGACGCACGACATCGACACACTCCAGGAGAACCAGCAGAACAGGGCAGAGGACACAGGACATCGACACACTCCAGGAGAACCAGCAGAACAGGGCAGAGGACACAGGACATCGTCACACTCCAGGAGAACCAGCAGAACAGGGCAGAGGACACACGACATCGACACACTCCAGGAGAACCAGCAGAACAGGGCAGAGGACACAGGACATCGTCACACTCCAGGAGAACCAGCAGAACAGGGCAGAGGACACAGGACATCGTCACACTCCAGGAGAACCAGCAGAACAGGGCAGAGGACACAGGACATCGTCACACTCCAGGAGAACCAGCAGAACAGGGCAGAGGACACAGGACATCGTCACACTCCAGGAGAACCAGAACAGGGCAGAGGACACAGGACATCGACACACTCCAGGAGAACCAGAACAGGGCAGAGTGACGCACGACATCGTCACACTCCAGGAGAACCAGCAGAACAGGGCAGAGTGACACACGACATCGTCACACTCCAGGAGAACCAGCAGAACAGGGCAGAGGACACAGGACATCGTCACACTCCAGGAGAACCAGCAGAACAGGGCAGAGTGACGCACGACATCGTCACACTCCAGGAGAACCAGCAGAACAGGGCAGAGGACACAGGACATCGTCACACTCCAGGAGAACCAGCAGAACAGGGCAGAGTGACGCACGACATCGACACACTCCAGGAGAACCAGCAGAACAGGGCAGAGGACACAGGACATCGTCACACTCCAGGAGAACCAGCAGAACAGGGCAGAGTGACACAGGACATCGTCACACTCCAGGAGAACCAGCAGAACAGGGCAGAGTGACGCACGACATCGACACACTCCAGGAGAACCAGCAGAACAGGGCAGAGGACACAGGACATCGTCACACTCCAGGAGAACCAGCAGAACAGGGCAGAGGACACAGGACATCGTCACACTCCAGGAGAACCAGCAGAACAGGGCAGAGGACACAGGACATCGTCACACTCCAGGAGAACCAGCAGAACAGGTCAGAGTGACGCACGACATCGTCACACTCCAGGAGAACCAGCAGAACAGGGCAGAGGACACAGGACATCGTCACACTCCAGGAGAACCAGCAGAACAGGGCAGAGGACACAGGACATCGACACACTCCAGGAGAACCAGCAGAACAGGGCAGAGGACACAGGACATCGTCACACTCCAGGAGAACCAGCAGAACAGGGCAGAGGACACAGGACATCGACACACTCCAGGAGAACCAGCAGAACAGGGCAGAGTGACGCACGACATCGTCACACTCCAGGGGAACCAGCAGAACAGGGCAGAGGACACAGGACATCGACACACTCCAGGAGAACCAGCAGAACAGGGCAGAGTGACGCACGACATCGACACACTCCAGGAGAACCAGCAGAACAGGGCAGAGGACACAGGACATCGTCACACTCCAGGAGAACCAGCAGAACAGGGCAGAGGACACAGGACATCGACACACTCCAGGAGAACCAGCAGAACAGGGCAGAGTGACGCACGACATCGACACACTCCAGGAGAACCAGCAGAACAGGGCAGAGTGACGCACGACATCGTCACACTCCAGGAGAACCAGCAGAACAGGGCAGAGTGACGCACGACATCGACACACTCCAGGAGAACCAGCAGAACAGGGCAGAGTGACACAGGACATCGTCACACTCCAGGAGAACCAGCAGAACAGGGCAGAGGACACAGGACATCGTCACACTCCAGGAGAACCAGCAGAACAGGGCAGAGTGACGCACGACATCGACACACTCCAGGGGAACCAGCAGAACAGGGCAGAGTGACGCACGACATCGTCACACTCCAGGAGAACCAGCAGAACAGGGCAGAGGACACAGGACATCGTCACACTCCAGGAGAACCAGCAGAACAGGGCAGAGTGACGCACGACATTGACACACTCCAGGAGAACCAGCAGAACAGGGCAGAGGACACAGGACATCGACACACTCCAGGAGAACCAGCAGAACAGGGCAGAGTGACGCACGACATCGACACACTCCAGGAGAACCAGCAGAACAGGGCAGAGTGACACAGGACATCATCACACTCCAGGAGAACCAGCAGAACAGGGCAGAGTGACACACGACATCGACAAACTCCAGGAGAACCAGCAGAACAGGGCAGAGTGACACACGACATCGACAAACTCCAGGAGAACCAGCAGAACAGGGCAGAGTGACACACGACATCGACAAACTCCAGGAGAACCAGCAGAACAGGGCAGAGTGACACACGACATCGACAAACTCCAGGAGAACCAGCAGAACAGGGCAGAGTGACGCACGACATCGTCACACTCCAGGAGAACCAGCAGAACAGGGCAGAGGACACAGGACATCGTCACACTCCAGGAGAACCAGCAGAACAGGGCAGAGGACACAGGACATCATCACACTCCAGGAGAACCAGCAGAACAGGGCAGAGTGACACAGGACATCGACACACTCCAGGAGAACCAGCAGAACAGGGCAGAGTGACGCACGACATCGTCACACTCCAGGAGAACCAGCAGAACAGGGCAGAGGACACAGGACATCGACACACTCCAGGAGAACCAGCAGAACAGGGCAGAGGACACAGGACATCGTCACACTCCAGGAGAACCAGCAGAACAGGGCAGAGTGACGCACGACATCGTCACACTCCAGGAGAACCAGCAGAACAGGGCAGAGGACACAGGACATCGACACACTCCAGGAGAACCAGCAGAACAGGGCAGAGGACACAGGACATCGTCACATTCCAGGAGAACCAGCAGAACAGGGCAGAGGACACAGGACATCGACACACTCCAGGAGAACCAGCAGAACAGGGCAGAGGACACAGGACATCGACACACTCCAGGAGAACCAGCAGAACAGGGCAGAGGACACAGGACATCGTCACACTCCAGGAGAACCAGCAGAACAGGGCAGAGGACACAGGACATCATCACACTCCAGGAGAACCAGCAGAACAGGGCAGAGTGACACAGGACATCGACACACTCCAGGAGAACCAGCAGAACAGGGCAGAGGACACAGGACATCATCACACTCCAGGAGAACCAGCAGAACAGGGCAGAGGACACAGGACATCGTCACACTCCAGGAGAACCAGCAGAACAGGGCAGAGGACACAGGACATCATCACACTCCAGGAGAACCAGCAGAACAGGGCAGAGTGACACAGGACATCGACACACTCCAGGAGAACCAGCAGAACAGGGCAGAGGACACAGGACATCGTCACACTCCAGGAGAACCAGCAGAACAGGGCAGAGTGACGCACGACATCGTCACACTCCAGGAGAACCAGCAGAACAGGGCAGAGGACACACGACATCGACACACTCCAGGAGAACCAGCAGAACAGGGCAGAGGACACAGGACATCGACACACTCCAGGAGAACCAGCAGAACAGGGCAGAGGACACAGGACATCGACACACTCCAGGAGAACCAGCAGAACAGGGCAGAGGACACAGGACATCGACACACTCCAGGAGAACCAGCAGAACAGGGCAGAGTGACGCACGACATCGACACACTCCAGGAGAACCAGCAGAACAGGGCAGAGTGACGCACGACATCGACACACTCCAGGAGAACCAGCAGAACAGGGCAGAGGACACAGGACATCGTCACATTCCAGGAGAACCAGCAGAACAGGGCAGAGGACACAGGACATCGACACACTCCAGGAGAACCAGCAGAACAGGGCAGTGACGACACACAGGTGTTGGGAAGCAGGAGGGGACACACCTGGACAACACTGTGGGGAACAGGTGCCCCTCAGCCTGTGTCCTTCCAGACACACTGCCATAGCCCTGCCTCATCCGAAGCAGGTGACCTGGAGAGCTTCCCCCTAGGAACCCAGGTGGTTTCCCTAGAGACTGCCCCCACGTACACCTGGGCAGTCTTCTCCTGTTACCGGGCGAGTCACGCTTCCCACCAAGGACACCACCACCCGACCCAGGGAGCAGGGCTGCGTCAATCCTTAAAACCAAGCAATATGCTCCCCCAAGCAGTAACAGACTGCAGAACTGCACAACCACACGGTCACAAAATCCAGAACCCACCAGGGACGGGACTCACAGGAGGGGCCTTGGCCAGCCCGAGAGAGAGCCCCTGCCAACAGCCGCAGCTCCACCACTCCAAGTCCAGCCGTCGCCCGGGACTGAGGGGCAGGTCAGGTTCCACAGGCCACGGGGACAGACAGACTGGGGACACGCTGCAGGTCCACACCAACTCCAGGGCGGCACCAGGCAGGCCCAGGAAGGGGAGCTGCATGCCACTGAGTGAGGCGGAGCAACAGCTCACCGCCTGAACAAAGTCTGACCGGGACAGATGTAGCCAGGTGCCGGCCATGCCTGTCATCCTAGCAGCTCAGGAGGCTGGGCCAAGAGCGTCAAAAGTTCAAGGCCAGCCTCAGCCACTTAGTGAGACCCTCTCTCCAAGTACAAAATAATAAGTCATCTGTGACACTTTCAGAATGACCAGCAGAGGACACTGTGGGACCCAGGGCTTGGCTAGGCCCACAGACAGCAGGGAAAGCTGGAGAGGCAGGACCTCATCAAAACCAAAACCTTTCCTGCCAAAGACCCCGTGGGGAGGACCAGGCAGCGCAGGACAGACAGAGAAGACGACGGGCATGTGCAGAGCTCTGCAGGGAAGCAGCAGGAGCCGCCAGGGAAAGGGCAGGCCTCGGTGTCCCTGCAGCCAGCAGGCGGGCGGAAGTGCCCAGCCTCTCCCAGGGCACACTTGTGAGGTGCCACACAGCCCACCCCTGCACGGCAGAGCAGCCAGACCTTAGCTGCATGGGGAACAACAGATATTCTGGGCACGGCTCAGGTGCCCCCAGAGGGCTGGCAGTGACTGGGTACTGACCAGGAGGCACTGTCAGGCAGCCACACCCACTGACCTCCAGGGGCACCGGCAAGTGAAAGCCCAGACCCCAGGGCACATGGCTCCGGGCCCTGTTCTTGACAACCTTCTTCAAGGGGCTGAACTCCAGGGCTGGATGAGGCAGGGCAGTGCTAGGGGCAGCTGGGCAGCTGGGGGCCTTTCGGGGCAGCAGGAAGGTGTAGGTGCTGTCGGGGACTGTGTTCCTGCCATGTCCTGTGGGTGCCGCCTGCTCCAGGGTTCTGGAGGACGCTGTCATTGGAGCTGGCCAAGGGCATTAGGACTCTCTGTATGACATTTCTTCCACTGCATTAATGTGAAAGCCTTCAAAATAAAAGGAGCGACCACACAAACACACGTGCTCAGCTGTGCAGTCTCAGTGTGTCCAGAGGTCCTGCAGCATGGCCTCCTCCCAGGGCCCGGGTAGCCAGGGAGCTGGTGTGGGCTGAGCTGACTGCATCCACCACAGCACTTCTGCCCACCTGCTGGCTGCAGGGACACCGAGGCCTGCCCTTTCCCTGGCGGCTCCTGCTGCTTCCCTGCAGAGCTCTGCACATGCCCGTCGTCTTCTCTGTCTGTCCTGCGCTGCCTGGTCCTCTCCACGGGGTCTTTGGCAGGAAAGGTTTTGATTCGGATGAGGTCCTGCACCTCACACCTACCCATCTGAGTCTCCAGGAGAGCCAGTTACCCAGCCCAGAGCCACAAATATCACGAAGAATCAGGTAAAACTCACAGTTCCCCAGCCTTGGGTGAGAATGTGCTCAGAGGACAGCCTACCATGGGTACCACCGGAGCCCTGTCACAATGGGCCCACCCAGGGTTCTAGACCCAGCAGCAGTGGACGTCATTCTTGGGTGGGGGAGGGTGGCCCTCTGCAGCACTGTGGCAGGCACACAGGTGCCTCTGGGGGGGTGGGGAAGGTGCAGGCTGTGGGGGCTTAAGAAGCAGTGGGTGGCTGGGGTGGGGTGAGGGCTCCCGTTGCCAAGGGCGGGGGCAGTTACTGGGCCTCCGTGGAGGGTCCGACTCTACTGTGGAGAGGGAGCACAGCAGGTGTGGGACCCACAGTGCAGAGAGCAGCCAGCACACGCATCTGCTCCGCCTGCGAGACTCGGCAGGTACAGTGTCAAAAGAACAGGGAGGCTCCAGTTTGATTGAGGGGACGCTGCCAGGTGCTGCCAGGAGGCAACGTGCTGATGCCCTTACCCACAGAGAGAAGGCCCAGCCTGACCACCCGGGTCATGGGGGGGCGTGGCCAGAGGGTGGCTGTACCCATGCCGCAGCTCCTGTGGTACCCCGTGCTGTGAGGCACCAGGAGGGGAAGAAGGGCCATTTGGTCACGCCTGGAAACAGCTCTCAAGGATCAACGCTGATGTGTGCCACCTGCACACAAAGGCTGCTTCCCGTGGGTCTCGGTGTTGACAGACGGCGTGACTGACTGGCCACAGGCTGTCTGACCCTCTGTGGTGGTTGGACTGCCCACGTCACTTCTCTCCTACACCTAAACAGGCTGGTGATAACGAACCGGCACGAGCACCTTGGGGTCAGTTCCCTTCTCCAGGTAGAGCTGTGGCTGGGCCCTGCTGGGGACCGGCACGGAGGACACTGCTCCTGCAGCATCACCAGCCATTCCAGGGACAAAGATATGCTCTGCTCTACCCAGCTTACCATACGCAAAGTATTCTTAGTCACAATGACTCCTTCCCGCTTCCCCTAGAATCCCTGTCTACTGAGACACGCGCTTCAGGCAAGGCTGAACGAAGGAGAAACAACTGCACCTGTCTCTAAACACACCCTGTGGTTATTCAACAACTGCTTTTATGCTTAAGAAACCCCGAGTGCGAAGCTGTGATCTTCTTTCCCGTGGCATGAGGAGCACATTCGGAACAGGCAGGCTCCCGTCTGCACCTGCAAGTGTGAGTTCTGTGGCTGCTCTAAACCCGTGACTTCATCCTAACCCTGGAGGGGAGGCCTGAATTTCATAGGCACCCACTCAGGGCCCCGCTCTTCCCTGCCCAAGCACTTCCCTTTGGGCAGGGTCCCTGGAGAGCAGCCCCCAGCAGGCCCTGCAGCACCTACCAGGAGACATCAGGACCCGGGGCCAGGTCCCACAGTGCCACAGGCCTGTGCCAGTCCTGGCTGTTGACACAGAACCCACGCTGGAGTACGCAGAGGGTAAGTGGCAGCTCCAGGATGGAGCTGGCCACAGAAAGACCAGGTCTGCTAATCCAGCCTGACCTGCGACCTCTGGAGGGGGTGGCTGTGGATGGAGCTAATCGCCAAGAGCCCGCTCCCGCAGCCACAGCTGCACAACCTCCATAAAACCCAGGCCCAGGGCACATGGGGTGGTGCACGCCAATCCCCAGGGGAGGGAAACCCCAGTGCTCAAGGCCCACGGGCAGGGTCCACAGCCCCCTCCACAGGCTCTCCTGAGGAGTTGTGAATTTCCTACCCCGCGGCTTACTCCACGGACCCTTCTGCCTGACTGGTCACTGAAGGAGCCACTCCTCGGGCGGCAGTCCCACCAGGCGGGAGGTCTGTGGTTCACTGGGCTCCTCCTCTGTGCCCTCCTCACTGCTTTCCCGGCCTAACCCCCACCACGAATCTCCTGAGCCCGGGAAGGCACTGCCACCGGCTCAGCGAGGCCACACCACGTGGACGAGCGCAGCCCTGCGGCCGGGAGCTGCTCTCCAGTGCCTTCGACGGCACCAAGTGAAAGCTACTCTTCAGGCCAGAATCCCAAAGGCTCCCCACAGAGAAAAGAAAGCCCGGCACCAGTGCTCCAGCTGGGGCCTGGCTCCTGGGGTGGGAACACGGCTCAGAGGGCACCTGCTGCAGTAACACTGCCAGAGCGTCCCCGACGCGGAACCCACTTCATGCAGCAAGTCTGAGCCTAGAGCCTTGCCACAGGAAGCAGAGTGTGTGACCACGACCCTTGAGGTCAGTGACCACCAGTGACCACGCTCCGTCACTGGGAGGAACCAGCATGTAAGCAGCAGCTGACATTTTCAGGCATAAAAATGTGTCCCCCGGTGGCGCTAGGCCTGTCCACATCCAGAAGGCAGGAGAGCCACCCTGCAGCCATCCTGAACCAAGACCCTGGCTGGGTCCTCTTTCTGGCTGTGTTGTCTCAGCACACCTTAGCAATGAAGGGTCGCTGAGGCCACTTGGGGAAACGTTCCGCCTGCTTCAGATCACCAGGACCCACACGCAGAGTGTGTGAAAACAGGCAGGTGGCCGGGGACAACAGGCCTGCAAGGCTAGGCCTGGAGGGCATCAGAGAGAGCCAGCACCACCCCACAGGGCTGTCCGGGGGCACCTGACACACGTGCGGGACCACGAGGAGGTGCAGGGCTTATGAAGGGTGCTCTAGGGGATCCAGCACAAGTTTCTCTGCTTGCTGTTTTGGAACCCAAGAGGGGGCACAGAAATGAACAGAAGAGCCCCAGTGCCCACCAACTGAGTTGCTCCCCTCAGCCCAGGAGCCACCACACACTGAACTCAACCTTCAGCATCCCTGCCCACACCGTAGGTAGCTGACCGATCACCTAATGGGGTGGACGCTTACAACCCAGACAGCCTCAGGCGCCGCGCTTACCTGAAGGAGGACGATTCCCCGTGGACAGGCAGGGAGCCGGCGGGTGCTGGTGTCGGGCCCTGGGCACCTGTCCTGATCAGCTTCCCTGTGTTGGAGTCATAGATCCGGACCTCGGGGCCAGTCTGGGCCTTGGGGTGGACGGGCGTGGGGTGGAACAAGGCTGCTGGAAGCATGCTGTGCCTGTCAGGAAAGGCTGTAGGGCTGTTCTCCCTGTCGAGGGCAGGAGCAGGGCCATTAGAATAGCCAGGCCCACGTGGGGCACAGGGACACAGGGCATGATGGCATGATGCAGGGACAGACCAGGGGGGACAGCATGCAGGACCACCAATGTCCACTGCCCAGGCACATGGCTCCCAAAGCCTCTGGCTCCTGGTCGGGTTCCTTGATGGAGGAGGTGCAAGAGCAGCCCCTGTGTGCTGTGGAGACACAGGCTTTCCTCACCAGCACAGTGGGGCCGAGGGCACTCTGCCTCTGTGGCCCAGCAGCAGGCACACTCACACACGAGTGGCTCCCCGGGAGACACGGAAGACAGCCTCTGCCCGGCCCTGCCGGTCCTTTCTCTGGTCTGCTCATCTGTAAAGTGCTTTTACCTAACTCGTAATACTCCCCGGCCCTTGGGACACACGCCAGCTAAGGTCCACCACTAAAAGCCACATTGTGCTTCACTCAAACAGAGAAAGCGGTTCTGCCTCTTGATCCTGATGACTGCACACAGGCTTCCTAAGTCTGTCCGAGGTTACGGGCGGGGAGGGGTCACTTTCTTGAGGGATGGGGCAAAGGTCGTGCAGGACACACCAGTGCTCAGGAGCAGCTTTGGGGGCCAGATGGCATGGACTGGGGACACTGCCCAGCAGCAAGCTCCCCTCACCGACTTAGACCTCATTTGATCCTCGGTGAAACGGGCCTGCCGGGAGCTGAGGCAGAGCCACACCCACAGGCCAGTGGTGGTCAGGAACCTAGGGACGGGTGGACAGCTCAGGGGCGGGGCATGGCCAGCACCCACCTGTGCGTCCGGGCATCGTCCTCCGTGAGTGGGAAGAGCTGCTCCTCCACCCTGTCCCAGCGCTCCAGGCAGCTCCACAGCCAGTCGGGGCTGACCACGTGCAGGTGCCTGCACTCCTGCGCCTGCCGCACCTTCTCCGTGCCTGTGGAGACCACTGTCAGGCCGTCCCTGCAGCAGGGGGAGGGCATCTGGGACAGACCCAGGGCAAGGACACCCTGGGGAAGGGACCAGGAGGAGCCGAGAGGAGGGACCCTGAGAGGCCAGGTCCCAGCAGCATGGCCTACTTCTGCCCGAGACTCGGCCTCCAGGGGCAGGACCTGTGTATGTCACCACCACCAGGACCTCGAGCTCTCCCTCCACACACTACCAGGGCCAAAGAGCCGTCCGCAGGGACAAACACCTGTCCCTTTCTTTCCAGCCCCGCCGTCATCATCCCACCAGATGCCACCATCTTCCATGGGACCCGGCGGGCTCCCAGCTCTACTCCAGCACCTGGGTGGCCTCCCGAGGACCTGTCCTCCCCCTCGTGCATCCTGAGTGTCCCCAAGTCTGAGGCTTCCACCTGAGCTCCTGCTGAGCCTGTCCCACCCCTGTGACTTGAGGTGGCTGCTGCAGCTCTGCTCAGCTGTGTCTTTAGGACAGTCACTTCCCTGGCGGCACAGCCCCTGTGCTGCGGGTCAGGTGCTGGGTGGCTGCAGGACAACGGCCACACGTGGAAGCACTCGGGTACCTAGGCAAGGGACCCGAGCCACACCTACTCTACCTGCAGGTGGAGGGCGGAGGCCGGAGCCCCCCCGCGCCTTCTCCTGGCAGGGGATCTGGCTGGGAGGAGAGCTGCCTCTGGCCCTGAGCACGGCACACGGTGGTGGGAGCCTCCACACTCTGACCCCAGGCTCTGCACAGCCCGACGTGGACCCGAGGCACAGCATCCCACAGGACCACGCCGGCCTCCGTGGAGACAGGCAAGAGCTGTGCTGGCCTGAGGTGAAGCCAAGCGTCTGCAGCCCTGACTCCTGACAGCAGCCGTGACAGGCAAGGCTGAGGCAGCTGGCAGTCTTCACTGGGAGAGGTCAAACTGCTTGTGAGAAGCATTTTGAAAGTGATGAGACGTTTGTGGCTTTAAGCATCCTGCAAGCTCGCCCACCACCCCAGGTTCTGTTCTCCTTGGGTGAGGTCTCGGAAGCCAGAGGAGGTGCACCCACTTCAAGGGGGTCCTCCACTTTCCTGTCCACAGCGAATGCTCTCTCTGCTCCAACTGGTTTTCTCAGGGGGCTCATGGCTTTTCACCTGCTCCCCGAGGCACGCAGCCTCTGGCTTGCTCCCTCCCACTATTCCTGGAGAGAGCTCCACCATCCCAGAGCAGCAAAGTGACTGCCCAAAGGACCCACAGCGGCCAGCCACCAGTGCAGAGGCCCACAGAATGGACCCGGGCAAAGAAGTCCGCCAAAGGGAATTACCCACCCGCTCTCCCAAGGTCCCTGTTCTAGAACGTGTTCCTGACAGCGCACGGGGCCATGCATAGCAATGCCAGCCTCCAGGACAGGGACTACCATCAGGTGGAGGCAGGCCACGACCACCCCGAGCGCGCGGCTGGCCTGCTGCGCCCGCAGCACGTGGGGGGCACTTACCAGCCCGTGCTGCGATCAGGTGGGTGGCCCTGTCAGGGGCGTCGGGGCTCAGCACCAGCTGCGTGAGGACCCTGGCCCCCAAGGCCGTGGCATGGTAGTGCTCCCGGGTCTTCTCCACAGGGAAGTTGGTTGGGTGCAACCCACTGAATATCACCGCGACATCCGCCAACACCTTGCTCTTGAGCTCTGGCACGATCTTGCGGATGTCCGGAGCCTCCGCGAGCTCCTGGTTGAGGTACCTGTCGTACCTGGAGTAGTAGTCCCTGTGCACCCGCACCAGGATCTCCTCCAGGTGGATCAGGTGGTCGTCCTCGTCCGTGTCCTCCTCCTCCTCCTCCATGCTCTGGTCCAGGGACTCACCTGCGGTGATGCCCGACTGCTCGCTGTTCTGGGACTCCGTCTCTGCCTCCTTCCTGTCCACACAGCCATTGCCCAGGCCACAGAGGCCATCTCGCTCACCCTCCTCCTGCACGTCCAGGTCTGGCCCTTTGTCCTGTGTGTGGACTCTGGGCCCTGGCTCTCCGGGGCCCGCCCCTGCCAGTCTGTCCCCGCCCGTGTCAGGCGGACCTCCCTGCTGGGGGGCTCTGACTCCAGCGCGGGCAGCTGGAGGTCTCTTTCGGCTTCTCCTCTCACTCTCCCCCTCAGAGGTCGAGGACGACGACTTCGGGCCCTCGGACTCGCTGCTCTCGCTGTCACTGGACAAGTCAAAGTCTAACTCCGTGCCGGGGGCGCCCTGTGTGGGCTGTGCCCCTGGTGAGGTCCGACCTCCCTGTTCACAGGATGCTTGGGCTTGGGGCTGTGGAGCTTCGGCCAGCTCACGGCCACAAGGGGCCCGGGGACAGGGCCAGGCGTCCCTCTCATCCGCTTTGCTGGGAGGCGCTCCCGGTGCAGCCTCACTGCCGTTCAGCTCTCGGGGAGGCTTCCCGAGGCCATTGCTCCGCTCTGCCCCAGGAACGGGTCTGCCTTCCTCGGGCTCTTTCACAGACGGGGCTGGTTCCAAGACATCGGCGCCTTTAGAAGAATGGTTCACTAAAACATGCACACAAAGGGAAAGGCTTCTATGACCCGCTGTTCGGCGGTTCTGAGAACCTGAGCCCGCGCCTCCCCACCCCCCCCCCACCCCCCCCCCCCCCCCGGTAGGGAGCCCAGCAGCGACGCCCAGGCTGTGGCCACGCTGACCTCGCGCCTTTCCACCCACATGGGCCCTGGCTTTACAGGAGAAGGTCCCCGCCACACACCCCGCAAGGGGCCCTTGAGCACCACCTTCCCCTGGCCTTGACCTCTAAGTTCTACTTTAGGGACCACAGCAGTAGTTGCGAGCCTCAAGATACCCTGCTTTGAAACTAAAGAGATCAACAGAAACTCTGAAAACCAAATCAAGGGGCTGGGGCTGCAGCTCAGTGACAGGGCACTTGCCTGGCATATGTGAACACTACAAACAAAACAGAGGCATGTGTCCATCCACAACTACAGAAAAATTCTTGAAAAATCACAACAAAAACAAAGACCCAACTCAAGTCTCCTCAACAGGCTTGGCCTCAAGCTTGCCTGACAGGACAGGGTCCTGCAGACTCCAGGAGGGCACAGCCCAGGCCTGAGCTCTGGGCATCCTCTGAGAGCCCCTGCACCCACCGCTCACACCCCCTGAGGAACTCCAGGAGGGCACAGCCCAGGCCTGAGCTCTGGGCATCCTCTGAGAGCCCCTGCACCCACCGCTCACACCCCCTGAGGAACTCCAGGAGGGCACAGCCCAGGCCTGAGCTCTGGGCATCCTCTGAGAGCCCCTGCACCCACCGCTCACACCCCCTGAGGAACTCCAGGAGGGCACAGCCCAGGCCTGAGCTCTGGGCATCCTCTGAGAGCCCCTGCACCCACCGCTCACACCCCCCGAGGAACTCCAGGAGGGCACAGCCCAGGCCTGAGCTCTGGGCATCCTCTGAGAGCCCCTGCACCCACCGCTCACACCCCGAGGAACTTTAAGGTAAACTGGAAGAGCCGCCGTGCTCAGGGGCACCCAGCTGAGGAGCATCTAGACTCTTACGTGACCAAGAAGACACCGGCTTTAATCACCCTGATTCTCAGTATTACATAAGCCCCCAATAAAACTGAAATATAAACAGATTCTATAAAATTGAAATACAAATTTAAAAAGTGAATCTGGACTTTCAGCAGCCAAAACAGAGACAGCACGAGAGAAGGGACAGACGCGGAAGCCAAGCGCTGGCTTCTGGGCGCACCAGGAGACTGCCTACCTCTCCTCCTGGCCTGAGACTCCCGGTGCCCGGGGGGTGCGTTCACGTCTCCTGTGCCCGGGAAGTACACATACTTCTTCACGGTTATCAGGTTGGGGGCAAACTTCCAGACGTCTTCCCGGTCATCGATGATGCAGACCATGGAGTCTCCGCAGGGAAAGAGGTTTCTACAAGTGGAAACAGGCCATTTGCACCAAGGAGGGACCAGCGGGCGCGGCGCTCTGTCCTGCTGAGGAGAGGCCTCGAGCAGAGCAGGTTACGAGAGGAGGGGACCTCAGCTCCCACTCCTGGTGGTTCCAGAGTCACGTCAAAGGAATCAGACCGGCACCACTCTTTCCGCCTGCCTCTCCTTGACCACAGGAGGCAACCCTTTTCTTAAAGGGCCAGACAGTACACAATTCAGGCATCCAGCCACGAGGCCACGCTCAACCCTGTGCAGTCAGGCTCCCGAGTTCCCCAGGAGCCCAGCAGAAAAGAGGTGGTGATGTTAGAGTGGGACCTTGGTGGGAAGTCACTGCCACTGCCTGCCTCTGAAGCCTGGTCCAGGAGGCCCTCTGCACAGGCGGGGGACCTGGAGCACTGTCCCCAGGCCTATGTGAAGTGAGAGTCACGCAGAGCCTCGACAGCAGGCTGTGGGCCACAAGTGCAGGGTGGGACGGCCACTGTGCCGCTTGGGGCAGAGCAGCGGAGCACAGGGGGACTCTGGACACAGGGCAGGGCTCAGGGGGAGGAGGAGGAGGCGCCGTGGCTCTCCACAGCCACTGCTGAAGAGGGGCCAACTCCCAGGAGACGCACCTCCAGAACCCGCACTCTGGTTCTCAAAACGCGGCTTTGAAAGTGGAAGCCAAATGGAGCCCTGCTCCGTGACGGGCCCTGCCTGGCACATACCGCAGATTTCCTGTCTTAGAAAACGGGTCGATGCACTCATCCCGCGACAAGATCCGGTGGGAAAAAAGCTTCTTCTCAGGGTCTAGAAAGCCTGTGAAAGAAAACCGACAGAACTGCACACCTGGGGGCAGACGTGCCCCTCCCCAGCGGACATGCCCGGCGATGGTGCCAGCAAGCCGCGTTCTTCCCAGGCGAGACCCACTTACATAGTCTCCTATGCTCGAACCCTGGGCTTCGATTCCTCTGGAATGAACCATGTGTGTGTCTGTAGTGCTGTTAACTGAAACCACTGCCTAGCCAAGCCAACTGACCTAGACGTCCCCGTCTCAGGCACAGGTGAGGGCTCCTCGCCTCTGAGGTCTGAGGGCTAAGCTGCCTGACTGCCAGACGGGAGCCCCTCCATCTTCCCCAACACCAACAGGGGCACCGGCGGTGCCTGAAACCCGAGTGTCACCGAGACCCTGCCTGTCGTTTTCCCTATACACACAGACGTGATAAGTTCAGCCTGTACACTGGGCAGTGAGGGATTCACAACAATGACAAAGCAAAGCCACCGCAGCAAGGTGGACGTGGTCTCTCTCAAGCACCTGGGGACACTCCTTGGCACTCCTGTCTGTGACCACAAGCAGTGGTGCAGAGCACACCTCTGGCTTCTCTGGCATACCTGAACTGCCAGCACCACTGCTCCTCGGCTTTGAGGCTGTACTAAGGAAAGTGTCACTGGAACACAGCACCCTGATACCACAACAGTCAATCTGATGACTGCGATGGTTACCAAGTGGCCATCAAGTGGGCAGTGCATCGCCATGGACACACCAGTCAAGGGGCCGAGCCGCATCCCCACTCAGAATGGCACATTTAAAGCCTATCAATTGTTGACTGCTTTCAGCCATGGGTACCTGAGACCCCAAGGTAATACAAGAGTTGCCCTTCTCTGTGGACGCAGACTGCAGACCGGGGGAGCTGCTGAACTGACACACACACTACAAAGCAGAAACACAGAGCAGGGTCATTGCAACTACTTCCTACTGGCATGTACCACTTCCCAGTGCTGCAAACTTAAGCAACATCACGGAAACTGGCCTGGGGAACTGAGAAGGTTATAAGCTTTACGTTACATACTAACAGTCGGCAAAGGATCAATTTCCTATCAAAGTACCTGCTTGCACTGTACCAGACATCACATTTAGTAAGGCTGCAAAGTTTACATTTACGTTATTTAATAATTAGACATGCCGTTTTAATACAGAGAACACAGAAAAACAGGACAGTAAAAGTATTCCCGTCTGTGGAAGCAGGAGAAGTAGCTGGAAATAAAGCAGGTTTCTCACGTCATCTCCTGGGGTGAAGACACTGGTGGTCCAGGTTCAAAGCCAGCTGAGCAACTTAACGTCACTTGCCATTTAAGGCACCTGGGGAAACCCATGGCAATAACACCCAGCATGTGCAGGAGACAGGAACCCGGGCCTCGGCAGGCGGGGCAGCCTGCCCAGGGCCGCTCGCTGGCTTGTCCTGCCTAGAGTCTTGCCAGGCAGGAGACTCGGAGTGGACTTCAGAGCACAGGGAACCCTGATGGAGAGGACAGCAGTCCAGAGGGGGTGTGTCTCCTGGACCTCGCTGCAGCTGCGGGCAAGAGCATGCTGAGCCAGATGTCCGGGAGGCACTTTTACACCCACACTGCAATATGACCTGCTCTTTGAAGACTGGTGTTTTGGGTCACATCTCACTCCACTGCCTCTGCTGGGTGCCCAGATGCACATGGACACCTGCTCTGTAGTGTGACACAGGTCCTGACTGCAATGCCCAGCCCCTCCTTCCCCACACTGGCTTTCTGTGGACTGCCCTGGCCCTGTGTGGCAGCAGGGCAGACGAACTTCCTGCACAGGACCCAGTGCAGGAAGCCACTGCAGAGCAGCTCAAGTGTAGCCAAGACCAGTGGCGGGCGCCAGAGGCCCTCCTTCAGCTACTCCGGAGCTTCAGAAAGCACATTCCCACCATTGTTCCCACGCATCCATGGTCCTGCACACTGGCCTACTCGGTGGCTCCTGGCCAGAGCACTCGGCTGCCACAGCAGAATTTCTCACCTACCAACGTCCTGCTGCTAACACAAGAACTGAGCCTGTGTTCTCCTGCCCTCATTGTTAAGCTAACATGCTGTCCCTGAAGATGCCCACAGATCGGCAGCCCTGACCCCACTGCTGGTCCCGCAGTAGCCAACTGACCTGCAATGGTGTGTGCGTACAGCCGGCTGCCGAAGGTGAAGACATGCAGCTCGTACAGCTTGGCGATCTTCTCCAGGAAGTCCTTGCAGTGCGGGCGCAACCGGGTGTGCAGCATCGGCTCACCCCGACCCAGCTGGAAGTGGAAGATGCCCTGCAAGGACCACAGGGCCATGAGAGCGCGCACGGGCTCGGCAGGAGTCTGCAGACGAGCTCCAGTGTCGGGAGCCGTCTGTGAACGGTGCATGGACCAAACCGGCATCATAAGCCGTCGAATAGGAAAAATCCTGCTAGTGAGACGCCCAGACACATGTGAGCTCCTACTCAGCTCTGCCAAAAGGTCCCCAAGCCTCTCAGAGTTGAGTGTGGCTTGTCAAGATGCCATCAACCTTTGACTGCAAGACACCATAAACAAAGACTCGGCCTGCTGAAACCGTATCCCTTCCTTTGATCCTCTCCCTTGAATAACTGGAGCCATTTTTTAACTGTTGGGTTCCAGCTCCTCCCAGGACTAGAAGACTCTGTCAGGCACTCTGCTTTATTCTATTTTAAATGTTTTTTAGTTGTAGATGGATACAGTACCTTTATTTATTTGGTTTTCGTTGTAGATGGACACAGTACCTTTATTTTATACGCTTGTTAACTTACATGTGGGGCTGAGGATGGACCCCAGTGCTTCACACATGCTAGTCAAGGGCTCCAGCACTGAGCCCCAGCCCCAGCCCCAGTCCAGGTACTCTGCTTTTAGAACTGATTCTCTGGGCTGGGGTTGTGGCTCAAGTGGTAGCACGCTGGCCTAGCATGCATGAGGCACTGGGTTCGATTCTCAGCACCACGTAAAAATAAAATAAAGATATTATGTCCACCTAAAAATAAAAAATATACTAAAAAAACCCCCAAACCAAAAAAACCTGATTCTCTGACTTTGTCTCTTATTTCTTCACTATTTCAGACTTCACTATTTCTCAGGGGGCTTATCCTCTCCTGAAGAGGAAAAGTTACCCTGGTGAGGTGCTGGTCACCTCAAAAAGTGCAGGGCCAACCAGGACCTCAGGAGGAGCCAGTAGCCAGCTCTGATACACACCAGGGGAAAACCTTTCACACTCACTGACTGAGGAAGTGCAGGCTGACACCCTCTGAAGCCAACTGCCCTGTAAGCGCACTGACCACCAGGACCTGACAACTACCCATGACAACTACCACAGCTCCCGATGTACCTACCCCTCATAACCATGCAATCACCCCAATTACCTAAAGTGATCACTTCTGCTGACTACCCATAGTAACTGCCAACTACCCATTGTGATGATTAACTGCCACTTATAACCATGTTAACCACACATGGTGACAGTCCCTCGGGACCTAACAACTACCCATAATAACTACCACAGCTCCCTGGGGTAACTACCCCTGGTAACCATAACCATCACCCACAACTGCCTATGACTATTACCTATGGTGACTACTTCTGGTAACCACAGATGGTGACAGTTAACTACCACTGGTAACTGCTAAACCCATGGTGATGCAATTTTCCCTTAGGACCCAACAACCACGTAGGATAATGACCACCACTCAGACACAGAGAACTGCAGCACGAGATCATGTCTACACTGGCTAATCTGAAACCCGAACACTGGGTGACCTACAGAAGTATTAAAAACAAGACTATGTACTCTTTTTTAAAAATATTTTTTAGTTGTTGATGGACCTTTAATTTATTTACTTGCGTGTGGTGCTGAGAATTGAACCCAGTGCCTCACACATGCTGGGCAAGCACTCTACCCCGAGCCTCAACCCCAGCCCCAAGACAACGTACTCTTACACTGAATCATGGGAGTGGTGGCTTCTAGGAGAGCCACGCTGGGAACAGATGACAATACTCACTTTGTTTGACATCTGTGGACAGTGTTGCTCTGTCGTGTGAATTAGGGTCTGGTCCAAATCAACCATGAGGACTAGTTTTCTGTTTCGATGTAGTCTTTGCTGATCTTCCCTCCCAAGTTTTTCAGCTTGCTAAAATTAAAAGAAAAAATTAAAAGAGTTCTTATATTTGGATCCAATGTAAACGCCAATTCCATTAAAAGAAGTGAAAGGACACTGTAGGTCCTCATCAGGATCATCACATGTCCAGGACCTAGAGTCCACAGCAGCCTGCACACTCAGGGCCTCCCCACTGGCCAGTGCTGCACACTGACCAAAATCCAGTCTGTCTGGTCAAAACCTGCTTACGGGAATGTGGGTCATGGTGGCACTTTGTAATTGACTAGATATGAAAAGGAGAGGGGGAAAGGAAGCGGGTGTCTGTAACAACTCAGTTGAATGCTACGGAACACCTCCGTTCGGGTGAGCTGCAACAATGACAGAGGCGGCTGACAGTGCAAACCACTGGCCTGGCCCAGAGGCCAGGGAGGAGGTTCAGTCCTCCTGGCCCAGTGCTGCCCCTTATCACTGTGAGGTAGGTCCATCAGCCATGAACAGGCAGGGGGCCGACGTCAGACGTGTGCACTAAGAAAATCCATAAGTCATCCAACTGAGACCCCAGGGAGTCGTCCTGGAGAAGAGGGCATCTGGGAATGGGAACCCCAATGCCCAACCTCCCCCTGGTGGTAGGTAATTGCCACCCCGAAGGTGACTGTTTCCCCAATCACGGGACCTGATGGAAGCTGGTGAGCTTCAGGAAAATGGGGCCTGGCGTGTCAGAGCCTCCTGGGTGGAAGTTAACTGCGACCCCTTAAGGGAACCACTCTCTCCTGAGACCAGGTCTCCCAGACATTCTCTCCCGCGACCATCACCAGGGCACACCCACCCTGTGATGAGGGCATCATGAGGAGATCCCCAGAGGGGGAAGAAGAGAGCAGAACCAGGACAATGAAACGCAAATCCCCGACACCTGGTGTGGCACTGAATGCTCCCTCTGGTTCTGGGAGTTTACTGCAGCTCGGTACTACTCACCTGAAACCCCCCCCCCCCCCACCGTGAGACTGCAAGCGGCGGCGGCAGAGAACCCTGCAGCAGCTCTGGCCGTGCGGGCATGCTTCTTTCCCTGCAACCCCCGGGGGCCTGGCGGGCCCAGAGATGGGCGACAGCACTTCCACACTCCAGGCCCGGTGCGGGCTCTCCTCTGAGACGGCCCTGCCCAACCTGCTAGAGGGCAAGCGTATCCACGAGGTAAATATGTCAGGTGTGCTTCCTGCCAGGTTTCTTGCTGTGACTGCATTCAGCTAGTCACAGAAGAGGTTAGCTGGAGACCTCCTGCCACATGGTTCCTGCAGGGGTGTGGCATAAAGGGACAGCAGTTCTGCTGTGGTGGGAAGATGGGAGACGCCCTTCTCCTGCGTCCCCAAAGTTCCTGACTTTGTTTTACACACACAGACGAATTCACATCTGTTTAAAGTTCAGTAATCCAGAAAAACCAGAGCGGTGCATCTGGCATTCTGTCTTCCCCATAAAAACAGACGGAAGTTGATGTGTGTCACGTGAGAGCGTCAGTCTGACCAGATCCCCATAGTGAGCAACGTCTCCCCACTTACAGAAATGGACGACCTGAAGCACTCTCACAACCCAGACCGAACACCCACTGCCTGTGGAGCTCTCTACAGGTGCAGGGGTGGGGGGTGGAGGGACACTTGCCTGCACACCACACAGAGGCCCATGCGGCCCCAAGCTTCAGGGTGACCCGTGGGTACCAGAGCAGCACAGGCACTCAAGACGCTCTGGAGGGCAGGCTTCCCAGTCCTGCACAGGGCCTGCAGCACAGCAGATGTCACCTGGGTCCCACCTGGCCACCTCACTTCCAATCCTCTCTATGGCAGCTGATGCCCAGCTCCACCAGCACAAGGACGATGGCAGTTCCCGGGCAGCAGACTGCCCCAGCAGCCTTGTCCCTCACAGCCGCCTGGCCCTGCTGTCCTCCCTGTGCACACCCTTGGAAGCATGCTGCCTCTGGAGCTGTGTCCAGGCATCCACCACATCCCTTTCACCCGGAATCTGGCTCGAGGGGCACCCAAACAGAGCGGTGCCTGCACTGGCAGCACGAGGGAGGTTCCTGCCACGGAGCTGTGGGGCAGACTTGCTGGTTAAAGAAAGCGGAGGACAGAAGCCATCAGTCTGAAACGTTTGAGCCACTGCACAGCTACCCTTCAGAAATGACACTGTAGACGGGTCCCATGTCTTCACAGGACCCCGTGTACACTCACCTCAGAGCTCACCATCAGCTCTGGCACACTGTGGACCATGGACACGGTTGCTGTGGACAGCGGCACCTGCTGCTCGCCATTCTTGCTCTGCAGCCTTTGAAGGCAAGAAGATACCTTAGAAGCTGCTGTGCTGGGGTTAACTGGGACGGGCTCCAAGCTGCAGGCAGGGCCAGGCCCGTTGCCCCTGCACAGAACCCTGCTCTGCGGCAGCTGGGGAATGCCCTGCACTGTCTGAGCACCATCAGGAAAGCACCAGACCCCAAGCTCTCAGTACGCCACTCTCTGGGCCACAAAGCGCAGCTGTCCCAGCCACACTCACACCTGCAGGCAAGAGTTAGCTGCATTCAGGGTCAAAACCCTCTAATTAACTACGGAGTCATGAGACCCACGAACAGGCCTATAAGTGAAACAGAAAAAAAAAAAATCCAAGTGTCAGCCACCCTCTAGACTGACAAAGAACCACTTGTTATCAGCAGTTGGCTGGCCCACAGCATGGGAAAAGAGGGCTCAGGTGGGAACATGGCCATCTGCACCGGGGACATGACAAGCCTGTGGTCCCCACAGGGAGAACAGATCCCAACCCTCTAGCATGCTCCCATTGCATCTGAGCCGAGCACCCGGAGTGATCTGGGGCTTCCACAAACCAAGAATGAAAACAGGATCCAGTCTGGTTGGGTGTGGCCAAGGGAAGGCGTCTGTTCTCGGAACCCTGCCCACAGGCCCCGCCTCAGACCCCAGGAGTGCTGCCCCTCCCTCCAATGCTGCTCACTGGGTCAGGTCCTGGCCACACTCCGCACACAAGCCCTTCATGACAACCGGGTGGCTGCATCCTTCCAGCGTCACCAGAAGCGCCCTGCAAAATATGAGATGAAACAATGACTCATCATAAAGGAAAGACGCTTTAAAATCCATGGGTATGTCGGAGTATGAGAAAGGGCACCAGGAAAGGGCATGAGCCTTATCCAGCTTGACCCTGGCTCTCACTTGCTCCAGAGGGCCTCACCCCACACCAGGGTTGTTTGCTTTGACTACAAAATGAAGGGACTTTGGGCTGGAATTGTGGCTCAGTGGCAGAGCGCTTGCCTCCCATGTACGAGGCACTGGGTTTGATCCTCAGCACCACGTAAAAACAAATAAATAAAATAAAGGTACCAGGTCCATGAAAACTAACTAACTAACTAAATAAATAAATAAATAAAATGAAGGGACTTTTCCCTTGTGGATCTCTCTCATGGAAAACAAAACAGAACAAATTCTGCTATACATAGCAGAAAAAATAAGGAGGAGAAGAGGAGGAGCTGAAAAAGTAAGGATGTCTACCTAGAAGAGGAGACCACACAGAAATGGCCTCAAAAGACATCAGATACATTAAATATGTGCTTGTGACCCCTGCATTTCCGATGAGCTTGTGGAAACCGAGCTTTATTCTCTTGACTTACCCCTCCTTACCTCTTATATGACATTTTGTATAACCCTGAGGATCGCCTTCCATTTCCATGCAATTTCCCTTCTCACTCCCTTTCCCTCCCACCTCTCATCCCTGTTTAATGTAAATATTCTTCTCAAGCTCTTCGTCCCTACCCTGTCCTTGTTTACACCCCTTATATCAAGGGAGTTCATAATCCACTTGAATCAAACCATGTAATATGATGTATTAAGAACTATGTAATGTTATGAACGACCAATAAAAAAATAAATAAATAAAAATCAATTTCATATCAAAAAAAAAAAAAAAAAAAAGAAACCGAGCTTTATTCCTGAACGCAGTGGGAGGCACTTGGGTGATTCTAAGGATAACAAGCTCTGGCTCCTCCCATGGGTGGCTCCCATTCCAGAAAGGCTCATGTTCAGAGAAGTATTTTTTTCTGATAGAACTTCTATAATATTCCTAGTTTTATACAGATTCAGAGGTGATTTCTCTCCCTGTGTCCACTGCTGGTTCAGCCCTTACAGAATGCTTAACAAGATGTAGAGAATGTGTATGCTGAACGTCAAAATCACTGATGTGAGAAATCAAAAGTCAAAATAACCATCATGGATTGAAAGACAGCACAGCAAAGATGTCAGTTCTCTCAAAATGACCTTCAGGTTTTCCCAACTCCTATCAAAACCCCAGCACAGCTTCTGTAGGCACAAACTTACTCTAAGAACTACGCGAAAGGCACTGGTCCTCAAGTAGGTGAAGCAAAGACAGTCAGATGACCGAACGCCACCTGGTTTGGAGTTGCCCTGCACAGCTGCGGGGGCCAGAGGGAGGGCTGCAGACAGGGATGCTTGCAAACGGTGCAGACATGTGACCGGCTCTGGCCAGTTCTGTGGCTGAGGAGGACATAATGCCCAAAACCTTGACCTGAGCATCAGACCTCACACAAAGCCAACTCAAAATGAACTTACACTTTAAAAAAAGGGAAGAAATCTTCAAGATCATGGTCTAGACAGAATTGTTAGACTTGACACTAAAAGCCTGAGCCATAGACAGTAAAACTGATCATTGCAGCTCATCAAAATTAAAACTCCTGCTCTAGAAATACCCTGTGAGGGTGTAAAGACGAGATATGCACTGGGAGTGTCTGCAGGTCACACCCCAACAAAGGACTGGTATCTGGTATACAGAACTCTTCTGATTCCACCACCCTGCTAGAAAACAGGCAGAAGACACTCGCAGACCTTTCACTAAAGGTGTGCACACAGCAAAGGCACACCATGGCCGGCACAGCACACCATCACGGCAAGGCCATGGACCACCAGCACTGCCAAAGGGAGGCACAGTGGCTCTGCTCTGCTTCCTGAGGACACACAACCACAGCCGTAAAATATAGAGACAAGTTCCAAGTCCCAAAGAATCAGCTTACTGGGTCTCAAATTAGAGCACATGGCCACGCTGGGCATCCCACAGGTACTGGCTTCTTTTCCTACTATCCACAACCAGGGCCACTAGGGTAGTCCCTCTCCCATGGGACTGTGAGCCCTGGGCTGGAGCCCCACACGGCAACCTCACAGTTCCTGTTGGTTCAGAGAGCATGGTTTGGGCAGAGGGTGTCTCCTCCAGTCCTGACAGTCCCTCCAGAAACTTGTCCCACCAATATTTCCCCTCCCCCAAGGGTACCCTCTGACCATCTGAAACAACACTTTGACCTCCATCCAAACTCTGCCCTGCTTCCCAAGCTTAAAGTAAAAGGACCAGGCCACCTGCACCAATCCACGTGGCTTTCCTGCCAAACCATCTTCCCTCTGGGACACCTCCGGGTTCCACAACATTCACACCCACAGCACTGACAGCCTAGGGTCCACTGGTACACAAGGGAGGCCACAGCACCTGACTCAGCCTTGTTCCTCCCAGTGCCCAGGCTCCTCTGGGGCTCTGTCCCATGTCTGGCACTGCTCTACCCCAACCACGACACTCAAACCCTGTCATCTGAATAGTCCGGTGTCTCTCACCCGAGCACCATTATCAAGTTCCAGGTCTCCAGCCCCTCAGTGAGCGCCTGGTCTCCCTTCTTCCTGGCCCATGCCTGTACACCACAGAGCAGCCAGCTCTCTAAAGGGAGACTTGCACTGCTCCTGCCCCATTCAAAACCAACCCTCCGTGTGGCTAAGGCGTGCACAGGGTGGCCCTCTGGGTTCAGGCAGAGCCAGCACCAGCACTCAATGCTCCTTCCCAAAGCTACAGGGCCACAAGAGCCCTGGGCCATCAGGACTCTGTCAGGCCTGGGTGTGCCTTGTGCCCTGTGAGGTGCTAGGGTGGGTGTCACAAGAAGCAGAGTAAACTGGCCATGCAATGGACTGTGGGGTTTGTGATCAAAGACTGCAAGAGAACGGAGGACCAGGGTGGCAGGAGCAGCGGAGAGGAAATGAATACACAGTCACGAGCCTCCTGGACTCTAGTCCCACGTTTATGATGCTCGTCTATTTTTACACCAGTGATCACACTGCCTTGATTACTGAGGTTGTACAGTATGTTTTGAAACCAGGCAAGCGAACACAATCATTTCCTCTTAGCTGCTCCTGCCACCCTGGTGTTTCCGCCAAATGCCCAAGGAGCATCTTTTTTTGCAAAGATTTTTTCCCTCCAGCCTACAGTTCACTTTTCATTTTTTATTAGTATTTTTCAAAGAGCAAGTTTTACAAGACTTGGTGAAGTACTGTTAATTACATGTTGGGGGTCATCCTTATTAGGAAATCCTCGCCTTACGCAAGATTGCTTATATTTCCTTCCACAGGTTTACAGTTTTACATCATGTCATCAGGTGTGTAATCACTGAGTCACTTCTCAGTAGGATGTAAAGTAAAGGCTGGGCTATTTTACCTTGCCTGCGGATCGTGTGGCTCTTAACAAATCACCCACCCAGTGCCAAAGCACACGCTTGGGATCTCAGTTCTGCAGATGAAGTCTGAAGGAGTCTCACTGGGCTCCAGCCCAGAGCTGGGCAGAGCTGCCCTCCATGGCCCAGAAGGGCTCCGTGGCTTCTGCTCTTCAGAGGCACCTGCAGCTGTCAGCTGCAGCCATCCTGGCTGGCGGGAGGGGGGGTCCTCACACTCTCTCTGGTTCTTCCCCAATGTCACATCTCCCTCTGACCATGGGGGTGGGAGGACAATTCTGTCCACTAAAGGGACAGACAGTTGTGGGCCCATATGACCAAAGCACCAGTGCTGGCACTTTTCTTCACGGGTTCCCTGAGGACAACCTGTTGGTCTGTATCTACGAGCCTTCTGGACTCTAGTCCCACGTTTATGATGCTCGTCTATTTTTACATCAGTTAGCACACTGCCTTGATTACTGAGGTTGTACAGTATGTTTTAAAACCAGGCAATACACTCCTTAATTTTGTCCTTTTTTTGAAATTGCTCTTCTAAGGTTCCTGAATTTCCATATAAACTTCAGAACCAGCTCCTTGATTTCTACAATTTTATTTCTGCTGTGCATAAGTCATGTAATTTTCTGTGCTAGGGTCTTATTTTACAGTGCAGGTTCTGCACACCAAGACACCTGGGACAGCAATGGGCACCTGGGGGGATCCTGGTTGCCGCTCAACATCCCACAGGGCACAGGACACTGCTTCACAATCACCCATCCCAGAATGTCCATGGGTGCCCATGCTGGAGGCTGAGAGGAGACACACTGCCTGCTAGCTTGTCCACCAGGGCACTCAGCTTCCAGGAGCCCATCCCAGTGGGCACAGCAGCCAGCCAGCACACTCACCCACAGGGACAGCTCCAGGTTCATGTGACAGCTTCCACCACCAAAGAAGTCCGCAGACCATGCAAGTGAGGGTCATGCAGCCTGCAGAAGCCTCCCCTCTGCAGGGACTCTGGACGGCTATCTAAGGACTACCTGCAGAGGAAGTCACAGACTAACTTTATTCCCCATAAAACTTTGACATCTAACCTTATTTATACCTATGGGGATTAAGAATATGAAAATTTATACTCATAAAAATGTTAAAATAAATATATACTAAAATTAAGCTCGAGCTCTCCAACTCCAAGTGACTCTGTGAATCCCTGTCCTGTCAACTAGAATTTTGAAGGATGCTCCACAAGGCCAGTACCGACCGAAGGTTCCCAAATGCTTCCCACGCCCCGGCAGAAAGCCCACTCTCCTCTGAATGAAGAGGGTCTCAGTGCAGAGTGGAGCCGGCTCCCTCAGAAAGAAGCACAAAGCAGCCCACAGGATCTCAGCTCCAAGTGACAGTCTACTAGAAACCTGCGCTGCGATGAATGAGCATGGGATGCCAGCACCACCGCCTGACCAGTCTGAGAAGAAAGGTGCCACGGGACACAGCACCTGTCGGCCCAGAGAGGCTCTGGGGAGAGGCTGAAGACACAGCAGAGCCTGCCTCCTGTGGCCATGAGGCCAGCCTGTGTCCCTCACTCAGCATCCGTCGAGGGCCAGCTTCTAGAACTAGAGAGATGCAGGTGAGTTCTGGGCGGGGCCCAGGCCCTGGAAAGCAGCTGGGAGCTGCGAAACGATGGCACAGGGGCGAGTCCCGGGTGCTTTGTGACCTGTGCAAGTTCAAAGCCTCAATCACGTAGCCATGCCAATGGGCTGTTTGTCTTTGGGTCAAAGTTCAGTGAGAATTTAAGGTATTTACAGATTAATAAAGTATCTTTGTCAAGATACTTAATTACAGTGGGAAAATCAGTGACTCTGCAATAGGAACTTGGCAGACGCCACCATACCCAGGGATCGACGTCTAACCTCACCACACAGGATGCACGGCGTTCACAGGCTTTCTCAAGTGACACCACTGCTGTCAGTCCTACTCACTACAAACCACCGTCTAACCAAGGCGTGCTCTATGACAGCCGACAACAAGGCCGGGAGGAAGGCAGATGGCACTGACCCAGGACAGGTGTCAGTCCTACTCACTACAAACCACCGTCTAACCAGGGCGTGCTCTATGACAGCCGACAACAAGGCCGGGAGGAAGGCAGATGGCACTGACCCAGGACAGGTGTCAGTCCTACTCACTACAAACCACCGTCTAACCAAGGCGTGCTCTATGACAGCCGACAACAAGGCCGGGAGGAAGGCAGATGGCACTGACCCAGGGCAGGTGTCAGTCCTACTCACTACAAACCACCGTCTAACCAGGGGGTGCTCTATGACAGCCGACAATAAGGCCAGGAGGAAGGCAGATGGCACTGACTCAGGACAGGTGTCAGTCCTACTCACTACAAACCACCGTCTAACCAGGGCGTGCTCTATGACAGCCGACAACAAGGCCGGGAGGAAGGCAGATGGCACTGACCCAGGGCAGGTGTCAGTCCTACTCACTACAAACCACCGTCTAACCAGGGCGTGCTCTATGACAGCCGACAACAAGGCCGGGAGGAAGGCAGATGGCACTGACCCAGGACAGGTGTCAGTCCTACTCACTACAAACCACCGTCTAACCAGGGGGTGCTCTATGACAGCCGACAACAAGGCCAGGAGGAAGGCAGATGGCACTGACCCAGGACAGGTGTCAGTCCTACTCACTACAAACCACCGTCTAACCAGGGCGTGCTCTATGACAGCCGACAACAAGGCCGGGAGGAAGGCAGGTGGCACTGACCCAGGACAGGTGTCAGTCCTACTCACTACAAACCACCGTCTAACCAGGGGGTGCTCTATGACAGCCGACAACAAGGCCGGGAGGAAGGCAGATGGCACTGACCCAGGACAGGTGTCAGTCCTACTCACTACAAACCACCGTCTAACCAGGGCGTGCTCTATGACAGCCGACAACAAGGCCGGGAGGAAGGCAGGTGGCACTGACCCAGGACAGGTGTCAGTCCTACTCACTACAAACCACCGTCTAACCAGGGCATGCTCTATGACAGCCGACAACAAGGCCGGGAGGAAGGCAGATGGCACTGACCCAGGACAGGTGTCAGTCCTACTCACTACAAACCACCGTCTAACCAGGGCGTGCTCTATGACAGCCGACAACAAGGCCGGGAGGAAGGCAGGTGGCACTGACCCAGGACAGGTGTCAGTCCTACTCACTACAAACCACCGTCTAACCAGGGGGTGCTCTATGACAGCCGACAACAAGGCCGGGAGGAAGGCAGATGGCACTGACCCAGGACAGGTGTCAGTCCTACTCACTACAAACCACCGTCTAACCAGGGCGTGCTCTATGACAGCCGACAACAAGGCCGGGAGGAAGGCAGGTGGCACTGACCCAGGACAGGTGTCAGTCCTACTCACTACAAACCACCGTCTAACCAGGGCGTGCTCTATGACAGCCGACAACAAGGCCGGCAGGAAGGCAGGTGGCACTGACCCAGGACAGGTGTCAGTCCTACTCACTACAAACCACCGTCTAACCAGGGGGTGCTCTATGACAGCCGACAACAAGGCCGGGAGGAAGGCAGGTGGCACTGACCCAGGACAGGTGTCAGTCCTACTCACTACAAACCACCGTCTAACCAGGGCGTGCTCTATGACAGCCGACAACAAGGCCGGGAGGAAGGCAGGTGGCACTGACCCAGGACAGGTGTCAGTCCTACTCACTACAAACCACCGTCTAACCAGGGCGTGCTCTATGACAGCCGACAACAAGGCCGGGAGGAAGGCAGGTGGCACTGACCCAGGACAGGTGTCAGTCCTACTCACTACAAACCACCGTCTAACCAGGGGGTGCTCTATGACAGCCGACAACAAGGCCGGGAGGAAGGCAGATGGCACTGACCCAGGACAGGTGTCAGTCCTACTCACTACAAACCACCGTCTAACCAGGGCGTGCTCTATGACAGCCGACAACAAGGCCGGGAGGAAGGCAGGTGGCACTGACCCAGGACAGGTGTCAGTCCTACTCACTACAAACCACCGTCTAACCAGGGGGTGCTCTATGACAGCCGACAACAAGGCCAGGAGGAAGGCAGATGGCACTGACCCAGGACAGGTGTCAGTCCTACTCACTACAAACCACCGTCTAACCAGGGTGTGCTCTATGACAGCCGACAACAAGGCCGGGAGGAAGGCAGGTGGCACTGACCCAGGACAGGTGTCAGTCCTACTCACTACAAACCACCGTCTAACCAGGGGGTGCTCTATGACAGCCGACAACAAGGCCGGGAGGAAGGCAGGTGGCACTGACCCAGGACAGGTGTCAGTCCTACTCACTACAAACCACCGTCTAACCAGGGCGTGCTCTATGACAGCTGACAACAAGGCCGGGAGGAAGGCAGATGGCACTGACCCAGGGCAGGTGTCAGTCCTACTCACTACAAACCACAGTCTAACCAGGGGGTGCTCTATGACAGCCGACAACAAGGCCGGGAGGAAGGCAGGTGGCACTGACCCAGGACAGGTGTCAGTCCTACTCACTACAAACCACCGTCTAACCAGGGGGTGCTCTATGACAGCCGACAACAAGGCCGGGAGGAAGGCAGGTGGCACTGACCCAGGACAGGTGTCAGTCCTACTCACTACAAACCACCGTCTAACCAGGGCGTGCTCTATGACAGCCGACAACAAGGCCGGGAGGAAGGCAGATGGCACTGACCCAGGACAGGTGTCAGTCCTACTCACTACAAACCACCGTCTAACCAGGGCGTGCTCTATGACAGCCGACAACAAGGCCGGGAGGAAGGCAGGTGGCACTGACCCAGGACAGGTGTCAGTCCTACTCACTACAAACCACCGTCTAACCAGGGGGTGCTCTATGATAGCCGACAACAAGGCCGGGAGGAAGGCAGGTGGCACTGACCCAGGACAGGTGTCAGTCCTACTCACTACAAACCACCGTCTAACCAGGGCGTGCTCTATGATAGCCGACAACAAGGCCAGGAGGAAGGCAGATGGCACTGACCCAGGACAGGTGTCAGTCCTACTCACTACAAACCACCGTCTAACCAGGGTGTGCTCTATGACAGCCGACAACAAGGCCGGGAGGAAGGCAGGTGGCACTGACCCAGGACAGGTGTCAGTCCTACTCACTACAAACCACCGTCTAACCAGGGCGTGCTCTATGACAGCCGACAACAAGGCCGGGAGGAAGGCAGGTGGCACTGACCCAGGACAGGTGTCAGTCCTACTCACTACAAACCACCGTCTAACCAGGGCGTGCTCTATGACAGCCGACAACAAGGCCGGGAGGAAGGCAGATGGCACTGACCCAGGACAGGTGTCAGTCCTACTCACTACAAACCACCGTCTAACCAGGGGGTGCTCTATGACAGCCGACAACAAGGCCGGGAGGAAGGCAGGTGGCACTGACCCAGGACAGGTGTCAGTCCTACTCACTACAAACCACCGTCTAACCAGGGGGTGCTCTATGACAGCCGACAACAAGGCCGGGAGGAAGGCAGGTGGCACTGACCCAGGACAGGTGTCAGTCCTACTCACTACAAACCACCGTCTAACCAGGGCGTGCTCTATGACAGCCGACAACAAGGCCAGGAGGAAGGCAGATGGCACTGACCCAGGACAGGTGTCAGTCCTACTCACTACAAACCACCGTCTAACCAGGGGGTGCTCTATGACAGCCGACAACAAGGCCGGGAGGAAGGCAGGTGGCACTGACCCAGGACAGGTGTCAGTCCTACTCACTACAAACCACCGTCTAACCAGGGGGTGCTCTATGACAGCCGACAACAAGGCCGGGAGGAAGGCAGGTGGCACTGACCCAGGACAGGTGTCAGTCCTACTCACTACAAACCACCGTCTAACCAGGGCGTGCTCTATGACAGCCGACAACAAGGCCGGGAGGAAGGCAGGTGGCACTGACCCAGGACAGGTGTCAGTCCTACTCACTACAAACCACCGTCTAACCAGGGCGTGCTCTATGACAGCCGACAACAAGGCCGGGAGGAAGGCAGGTGGCACTGACCCAGGACAGGCGGCTCTTGCTACAGAGGCCTCCTCAGAAAAAGAAGGAGCTCTGCAGCACAGAGGGTGGCACTGCACAGACACTGACACTGGCCCTGGTGACGGCACAGCAGTTGTGTGAGAGGATATTGGGGTTTTCTGGTTTGTTTTTGAAATGAATCACTCACGGGAAGGTAGCAGACACCTGGGTGAGCTCACCTGAAAATCCATATGCAGTATTATCGCAACTTTCCTCGAAGACTAAAACTATGGCCAAGGAGGCGGGAAGGAGAAAGAGTTCTTGTTTTGCCTGGCTGGAGGCTGGCATGTGGGTGGGCAGTCCCCACCCAGCATTTCACCAACCGACAGTCAGAGTTGGGCTGCCACTGACGCGGGGCCCTGCTCAGAAGGCACCAGGGCCACGAGGAAGCCTGGGGCCCCAAGAGGCCGGGACCCGGCATGGCTACCAAACTGCAGCTCTGAAGAACCAGCCTGAAGCACATGGAGAAGAAGCTACCGTAAGGACGGGCTGGCTCCCTTCTCATCACCACCAGAACTCCACGGGCCACTACGGAGACACAGAAGGGATTCTTAGGACTTCCACTCAGAACGCAGCTGCCTCTCAGGCCACACGGCTGAGGCGCGCCACAGGCTCTACTGCCCTCTGCTGGGGACAGGCTCCAGGATGAAGCAGCAGCACCCACCTCAGAATTTAACAGGCAGCTCCAGTCCCTGGCGGCCTGGCAGAGCCTGAGCACCCCTGGGGCACACCCAAGACAGGGCCAGAGCTGGGGGCTGTGCCTGTGCGCTAACAGCACACGACCCACGGATCATCAGAGTCCACCACCACTCCTTCAGTCAATCCAGAACACATCAAACGCACGAAATCCCATGCCTCACAATTTACAGCACAACGTGAAAACTACGGAAAATCTTTTAAAAGCTACTTTAAGCTGGATACGACAGCGCATGCCTGTAATCCTCGGGAAGCCGAGGAGAAAGACCACAAGTTCCAGGTTAGCTTCGGCAATTTTGTGAGACCCTGTCTCAAAATTTTATAAAAGGGTGGGGTTATAGCTCAGTGGTAGAGTGCCTTTCCTCAGTGCTGCTGAAAAAGGAAAAGAAAAAGCCTCTCTGAAACACAGATATCAAACAAACCTTTCTCCACTTCGTGAAACAGCAAAGACCTGTACCCACATGATGTAAAAATCACTAAGGTATCTGGTCATAACCTTTAGGAAGTATATGTATCTTTTAGAATATTTTTGGAAACATACTGACTGATTCCATTTTGTCTAGGTTCTTCCCCCGAAACTTAAAAAGCACTTTTCTTGAGACAACAGATCTGCATCATTTCTTATATTTACCTTTGATATCATTATTTAAAAATGTATATGTAAAGTTGACTCATCCATTCCACCATACCCAAACATTTTACTTCACTTAATACATTTAAAAATTAAAGAACACACGGGGATGGAGATACCCATCCCAGGCAGACAGGCCTCTGCTGGAGACACCAGAATCTGCAGCCGGGCCAGCAGTGTGCTCACACAGCTAGGGAGGCAGAAAGGAGGCTGGGGTTCTGTTCTGCAAAAACCGGAAACACGAAGTGGAATTCCACCTGATGTACAGTTCAACCATGTTTAACAGGTTTGATTAAACAAAGTGACCATTTCCCTAGTTTAGGACATGTCTTTTTTAACTGTGTGATCTTTTAAATAATGCAGCTGCCAACAAGAAAGAATATGATTATTTAACTGAAAAAAATCTACTAACCCATCAAAATTCTCTATATCACAATGAACAAGAAATTTCCTTATTTCCAAAGCAAGACTTCATTCTGTAGGTATTATTTAAGTGCACTGACTGAAATGCGTTTGGAATTTTAAACACCTAAGTTTAGAACACTGAAATGGCAGCTAATCTTAGAAGAGGTTACAGTTGAAGTTGTTTTATTATAGCCTCTCCAAGATTTTTAATCCTAACACCTAAAAGTAACAAAGACAGCAATGCTGATACTGCTGGAGCACTCTCCTTTCACCAACTCACGAACCTGCTGAGACTCAGGCACCTGTCACACACAGCGCCATCTCCACCTCTGCTTGGAGACGGTCCATCGCACCAATTACCTCACGTCACCTGGTCATTTCACCCATTTCCCCTCTCTTTGGACTTCAGTGTCATTCCATGAATGGATGACAGAAATAACAAATTCACACTTAGTTTCTGAGGGTGACTTATCAGTGTATTTATTTTTAGTTGTAGATGAATGATAACTTTATTTTTTATACGGTGCTGAAGACCGAACTCAAGCCTCACACATGCTAGGCAAGCACTCTACCACTGAGCCACAACCCCAGCCCTTATCAGTGTATTTTTAATCAAAATATTTTAAATTCACATAAATATTGCACAAGCAGAGGTTCCCCACCACTGCACCTACTTTCCCATCTGGGGATGTCTGTGGACGTGGTCCAGCCAGCGGCACACACACACGAAGGGCGTGCACAGTGAGGCTCCCGATTCTGAAACCTTGGTTTCCTTCCTGTGTACACCGAGGACGTAACCCTACTACAGATCAAGGTGACAACCTAGCGACTGTTTCAGCTTCACCCAAGAGAAGTGTTAAGTTCTTAGAACTGTTCTTTGTTTAAGAACCACCTCAGATGAACTCTGGGAGGAAGGCGAGAGAGACAATGGCCACATGTGCCTGCTGCCCTCGTGGAGCCCAGCCACCTGTCTGCTCTGCGCTCCACCTCAGTGACCTGCAACAGCCACCTGAGGCTCACTCCCACACACCTCCCTGGGACCCTTCCTTGCTTTAACCTTTTGTGTTGTTGAGAATTTATTAGACTTACTCCACAGACACAGGACCAGAGCTGCTTCTCTGTCCCTGGGCACCTCAGAGTGTGCTGGCCACAGGCTACACAAGCCAGTCACACCTCTCGGTCTCACATACAGTCTCAGTTAAAAAACTAAGCGGCTGTCAAGTATCCTGTGCTCAAGGGTCAAGGGCCACGATGGCTATAGTAACTGTTGCAAAGTCTGTGCTCAACTGTATCAAGACATCATTCAGGCAGCTACCAGGCTCCTGCTGAGCAAATGTGACTTTCTTCAAAACCTCACTTCACTATTCACAAATAAGCTTTTTACAAGCCTAATGAAAATCAAGAGGAAAAAATGATGATAGTAGAAAAGTAGGAACTCTGGACAAATCTTCTGTGATGAAATCGTTCTTGATGCCTGCAGGGGCCCAGGGACTCAAGCCTCAGGAGAGACACCACTGTCCTTCACAGGAGTTCTATAGGAGGGACATCCCAACACCACACACAGAGAGCAACTCGGCGATCAGGGCAAGCAGTGGCTCAGCAACTCCATGAGGGACCAAAACGGTCCATCGCACAGACCAAGGGTTCGGGGCCAGGCTTCCCCAAGAGCAAAGTTTGCATGTGGTCTTGGCCAGCTGGACACCTACATGTTCCTCAGGCAGCCCTCCAAGAATGCCATGCTGACACCCAAGTTTCTGATTAGTCAGCAGGGCTAGAAGCCGCTGCAAGAGCCATAGGTTCCACTGGCGTGGGGAGGCTTGTGCAGAGAAGACAAGCTCAAGGACAGACCTGTCCCTGCATACAAGATGACAAGGGCAGGCCAAGACCCCCTCAATCCACTCGGCACTGTCTGAACAAATGTATGTGACTTAAGCCATCCGAGGGGTTCTCTAAGGTGAACAACCCAAATCTGTGTACAAACGTTTAATGCAAACCAAATCAGATGCTTTCTGTCCTGCATGGTCTTAAGAACTTGAGACTTCTAGAACACCTCCAGAAAGCTATCAATATAAACCGGTCATGAAACAGCTGTCCATATGATTTGGGGACCTGCTCAGTATAAGTTAAACACCTGGGGCTATCAGACAGAAAGACCAATGGGTTTGGTCCAGCTCCTCTTCCCTGATGACCCTACTGTTCTGTCTATACCTGGTGTGAAGCCATCAGTTAGGACTATGGAACTGCTGTGGGTCACAAAACCGGAGACAGAAAAACAGGAAATCCTTCAAAATGAAGTGCTGGGCTCAGGATCCTGAGAGGGAGCAAAACAGCTAGCTCTTTACTGACCAGGAAGGTGATTACCGTCCAACATTAGGATAGAATTTGACCACATTCTCTACTAGGCTACACATAAAAACACATCCATCTGACATCTTTCACCTGAAATGTCTGCCTCCAAAAGTGTTTCAGAGATTGGAACATTTGAATAGACTTCACACTGAACAGCCCTACACTGAAAATTCAAAATCTGAAACTTTGTGTGAGCATTTTGCCAGCACTCAAAAAGTTTTGTATCTTGCAGCATTTTGGACTTTAGATTTTAGGATCAGTGACACCTAATCTGTACAATTAGATTGTGGGGAAAGGACTACTTAGCCGAAATTCATGAGCTGTGGGAACCCACCACAGATGGCTGTATGCCTTACTATGGAGAGTTCTCTCTACAGCTCTTCAGACACATGCCAGTCAAGCCTCTGCAGTCCACACAGCGGAAGGCTGCTCACGTCAAGGGTGCTATCCTACTGAAGAAGTCACTGGCAAGCTGTCTTCTACAAAACCCCTGTCAACAAGTGACGTAATTTAGTGATTTTCAAATCGTGTCACACAGAAGTACAGCAGACTTTTTTTGTGTGAAGCCAGACAGTCCCAGTCAGCCCTGAGTCCACGCTCAAACACACCTGTGGAATTCAAGAAGGCAGGCAACCTGAGCTGTGGACCCCATGCCAGAGAGGCAATCACAACGGCCAGAGGAAACACAACAAGGCTCCCTCCTGAACCCACACTTCAGACGCACACACGCAGGCACACAGGAATGCCACCACAGCTGTGAATGTCACATCATCATAATGTTCCCTGGACTCACAAAACCCCACATACAAATGCATATAAATAATTCCAACAGGAAAGGAAGCATTTTAAATTCAAGGTGACACTGCTTGATTTTCTAAAAGCAGGGATCCACCTGCTGCTCCTGGACGGGTGGGGAAAGGACCAAGTGGAACACCTCTGGTGTCACCTGGATACCTCATCTGAGAAGGGATGCCACTCATCAGTTTCTCAAGCCTCCAAGATAAAGGACCCCAAGGTCTCAAACCTCAAAAAGAAGATAACAGCCACTTGCTGCAGGAACGTGTCCTCAGGCCAATTGCTCAGCTGATTGCTGAGGCCAACTAGCTGGGTGGCTTGATTCATTATCTGGGCCTCAGTGGCCACTTTTGTACAATCAGAGGAATGGAATGAAATGAGTAGAGCTCTCCACTTCTGGATCAGTGAACTTTACCCCTTTGGTACTCGGACTGAGGCTAAATGCTAATTAGGGACCAAGTGAACATTAGGTAGCTTTCCTAACACACCAACACAGGGCCCACCAAACTCACAGCCCTGACCTCTGAAGGAAGCCAGGCAGGGGGCACTCTAGGGGCACATCCTTGAAGCAGCATATTTTCTGCCTGGGGGCTTCCTATCCCTGCCTGTGAGCATTCAATAGGAGGAGTGGGTGGTGACCCAAAGTCCTTACCCAGGCTCCATCTCCAAAGACACACTGGGGCTGCCATGACATGGGAAGTGAAGTTGGGAAAGACAGTGAGACGGAATGCCTGGGTCTGTGGTCAAAAGGTGGTGCTGTCCTGATCCTTGTTTGTGCAGAGCAGCAGTAGAAAGTATTCAACACAGGCAGGGTGGTGCCAACCCAAGATAGAGGACGGTGGTGGGCAGAAACACAAGGGTGGTGTCCTTCCAGAGGGAAGCTCTCACACCCAGTGAGGCCAGCAGCCTTCGCACTCGCGGCAGTTTCTGTTCCGTGGAATCGGAACAGCCTAGGTACACACACATGCCTGTGTGTCAGCACACTCTAAGAACACGGCACTGGCAAATTCAGGCATAAACTGGACACTCAGCAGTCAAGCACCTTAGAAGAGGACACATGTCCCTTTGTGAAGCCTGGAAAGCCGTGGAGTCCATACATGACGATCCTGTCACCTGGACCCAGCCTGAGCTCTGTCCCTTTCTCAGCTATGAGGCAGAACCACCGGGTTTTACAACCGCGTTTCACAAAGTTTACAAGTGTTTAAAGACCTGCACACGCCCCACAGCTTCTATTTCAATAACAAATCTGGAACCTGCCTGAGTAGTCCTGTACTCACGGCCACCCCCAAGTTGTCTTCATTTACAAAAGGTGGAGTCCATCTACTACAGAAAAGTAGAAGTGCGTGCAGATTCCCCAAAGGGAGCAACTTTGGGTCACTAAAAATTTCATTTCCCAATCAAAATGCCTCCAGTAGTAGGGTCACAAGTGGTGGGTCCCCAGCTTTACCAAGTCGCGCAGCTGCTGGGGTGGCCCTTTCCCAGCTCCCACCCAGCGCAGCTCCTCCGGGTGCCACTGTCCACCCAGCCACTCCTCCCGCGGCGCCCGGCCCTGGGACCCCACTCCCCGACCGGCCCACTCACCCAGGGGCCACCACCTGGCCCGGCTGCGCGCAGAGCTCCCGCACCACGCCGGCGCGCTCCGACCTGAGCCTGCGCTCGGCCCGCGCCGCGCGCACGCAGCCCCCCGAAGCGGCGCGGGCCGGGGCGGGCCCGGCGGGCTGCGCAGAGGAGGCGGCCTCGCACACGGCCAGCACCGAGCCGATGCGCACAGTCGCGCCCGCCGCCACCCTCCACTCGAGCAGGCGCAGCGGCGCGGTGCCAGGGCAGCGCACCTCGGCCACGGCCGCCGGCGGGGCGCCCGCGGCGGGAAGGCGGGCCGCGGGCGGCACCTCCATCGCGACCGGGGCGGGGGGCGGCCAAGCAGGGGCGCTCAGGGCGCGGCGCCCACCGCGGGCGGCGGCGACGCTGCGGTTCCCGCTCCGGCACCGGCTTCACCCGCCGCTCCGTGCGCGCCCACTTCCGGGAGGCGAGCTGACGTCACGGCGGGCGACGTGCCGTCGCGTGCGTGCGCCCAGGCCGCGGGTAAACACGGGGCCACGCGGGGCCACACCCGCGGGGCGGGGCGCGGGGCGGCGTCCCTGGGCCCGGGCGCGCCGAGCCGGCCGCCGTCGGAGGACCCCGGCGCGCGCCGAGTCCCTCGGGCCCCGCGGGTCGCCGTCTCAGTCCCGCCGTCGCGAGACTACAAGTCCCGACGTGCCACGCGCCGCCGTCCCCGGGCTCTCGTGGTCACTCCGGCCCCGGAGTGGCGAGACGGCGGCTCCCGGCGTGCAGCGCGGGCCAGGCCCCTTCTCGTCGCCGCGCCTGGTCCGCGCCGCTCTCGGGCCCGAGCTCCGGGCGGCCCGGCCAGTGCGCGGTGGGCGGGAGCCGGCGGCTCCGAGCAGCCAGCCGAGTGCGGAGGCCGAGACCCAGGGCCCAGCCCCTGTCCGCCCGGCCCGGCGGAAGGTCACCCCGGTCCTGTATTCAGTGTCCACCAGCGTCACGAGGCAGGAAGGAATAGGTAGGGGTTGAGACAGAGCATCGTGCCTGATCCGAGGAAGGCAGCTACTCTGCAGTTGCCATAAGCCCAGGCCTCACCCTAAAAGAACAGGTGGTGTCTTCAGACTTAGGAAAGCGGTCATGTGGACCTGGAACCTGGGCAGCATCTTCATCAAATGAGTCAGTATTTGTGCAGGAAAATCTGCGTGGAATGAAAAGACCACAAGCGTCTGTTAGTTCTGACTTTGCAAATCAGTTGCACAAAACTTCCCACCTTCAAAACTTTGGATTTGGGGCCTATGGAGAAACGCCTGGTATTGCACATATTCTGAGGGAGAGAGGGATCCAGCTCTCTGGCGTAAGGGTTCCATCTACTTCCTCTGGACTGCTCTTCAAACTTCTGTCCGCCCTTTTCCTGACTTTCCAGAAAGTGTTTCAATTTTTCACGTGTATTTCCTTTGTCCTCTGATTGGGGTTGCTAGTGAGGCCACAACTGAGAGCAGTGTAGGGAAAGGCACAGCAGCAGGAGGGTGGCAGTATTACCGCAGGAAGGACCAATTCCTGAGCTGTGAACTTCGTCTGCACGTTTGTGTGACTGTGCCTAAGGCTTTCGCCTGCTTCATAAACCAGTGTGTGGCCTCAAGAAAAGCCACAGGGAGGCTCTATCTTACGCCGTTTATGAAGATTAGCTCAAAGCGTATTGAAGACTAAAAGAGACCTAAAGCCACATAATTTCTAGAACAGGGAAAGCTCCATGACTTTGGACTTGGCCATGATTTCTTTGTTATGATATCAAGTGCACAGGCAGCAAAAGTAAAAGTAGACAAATGGAACCACATCAAGCTTAAGATTTATGCACCTCAAAGGACACAACTGACACTGAAAATGGGACCTATGGAATGAGAGGAAATATTTATTTCTACATCATTAGGGGTTAACATCTGGAATATATGAAGTCCTACAACTCAAGGACAATAAAATAACCAATTTAAAAATGGGCCAAGGACTTGAGTAGACATTTTCCCCAAGACAAGAAATGACCAACAAGCACATGAAAATATAATCACTAGTCGAGAAAAGCTAATCAACACCACAACGAAACATCACTCACACCCGCTAGGGGAGTACTATCAAAATAAGTATTGGCAAAGATGTGAGAAATCCTGGGCACTGTTGTTGGCAGGATACAATATTGCAGCCAGTGTGGGAAATGGTGTTCAGGTACATAAGAATTAGTATTAGTACATGATCCAGCAGTCCCACTTCTGGGTATTGAAAGAAGGATCTAGAAGAGCAGCGTGCACACCCAGGTTGACAGCAGTGTTAGAAAGGTACACAGCAGGATATGGAAGCAACACAAGCCCTGTAGGTGGGGTGCATTATGAGCAAAATGTATGTGCACACCATGGAATATTATTTAGCCTCAAAAAGCAATGAAAAGCACATGATACAACCTGGATGGACCTTGGAGATGTGCTGAGTGAGATGAGTCAGTCCTGGGGGACACGTAAGAGTCTACCTGTGAGGTGCCTAGAACTCAGACCAAGGTGGACTGGTCACCAGGGCTGGGGGCAGGGGAAAGGAGGCGTGCGTGTTCACGAGGGTAGTTTGCACACCAGTTGAACAGAGTGTACGGTCCCGAGCTGTGCACCATGGTTAATGAGCCAACTTTTATGTTTGTAACCACAATTAGAAATTTTAAAAGAAAGGAAAAGTGCGAATGGAATAAGATGATTATTTTTCTTTTGTATTTTTAGAAACCCTTTGTAGTGTTCATTATTTTCAGCATAATAAATATTGATATTTCTGAATACTCTGAGGCTGTGCTCATTCTTAGACTATAAGCCATATTTGGTTGAAAAGCATGCAGATTGATAAGGGGAATTACGTACACAGAAAAAGCAAGGCCCAGGTGTGTTTGGAAGCCTTTTAAAAATTGTTGCCAGCTATTTCTAAAAATTGATGATTTCTAGGCAGCAAATTAAGAAAATGAAGTGTTTACCAGTTCTCACTATCCTTGATTTCCTTTGTATGTTCCTTTGTGATTTCTTCCTAACTTCACTTCCAAATCACAACAGCTTTAGATCTTTGTTACACAGTGAACCTCAGTTTCGAACCCGTCTTTACCTGGCATGGCTTTCTGCAGACGTCTGATGGCGTCTGATGGACGTCTTGCTAGTGCACTGCAGAGCTGGTATGCAGCTTGCAGCGGCAGTGACTGGCTTTACTTGAAGTAAGGAGGATGGAGGAGATCCCCCAGTGCTGGGGCAGGACTGGAGTCTTGAGGTCAGGTGCCTGGCTGCCGACCTGCTCTCCTAACCTCTGCAGGTCAGCTTTGCTCTCTCATCTGATTAAGGGCCATAGTCAAGGGTCATGAAAACAAAATGGGCAGCTTTTCAATAAATATCATCAGAATAAGGTAGAAACTAATGATAGATGAGACACTGGATATATTTGAAGTTTTATTGAGCTCTTTAGTTTTGTCTTTCTGTAAGATGTCTGGGCAGGGCAGGGGATCAGCAGATGGGTCAGCCTTCCAAGACAGGTGAGGATGGTGACTTGCCCTGGGTCTGAGGCAGCAGTCGGGCAAAGCCCAAAGAGGGGTGAGGTTGAGCTGGGGCATCCAGGTGATGCTCTGCTTTTGGACCTGTTTGGAGGAAGGTGTTGGTAGTATCCCTCCCCCATGTAGTATCACGTCAGAAGTGACAATGACTTCTGCCACTCAAGGAACTGTCTCTGAGGCCTGTGTTCAGGGTTTTTCCAGACAGACTCCTGCCAACAGAATGGCCACTCAGCTTGGAGCTAAGCCACCTTGCCTCCCTCCCCTGGACCCCACATGCTGGGGGGACGTGTTGTTTGACTCGGTATCAGGTAGACTTAACACAGCAGTCCCAAGTTAGAGGCCGAGCGTTCATCTGGTCATCTTTGAGTTTCAAAGGCCTCCTGGACTCTAGGCCCTTCAGAGGAGGGGAAGTTGAGTCTTGTTGCTGCCCACTGTTTCCCGGGTTTCTCATTTGAATCTGCCCTGTTAGGCTTTTTCCCCAAAGCTGTCTTCTGGGCCTCTAGTCCTTAGGCTTAGCCGTGTTGAAGAAGACCAGCTTCCAGTTTCCCTCTTTGAAAACCATGCAATGTAGGTCCATGCCAAAGACCCTGGTCCTGAAAAGCACTCACCAGGACATTGCCAGGTCATTCCAGCTGCCTCAGCTCAGGTGCCCTGTCCCTGCACTCCCGCCCATGTGTGTCCTTGTCCTGGGTAGTCCTTGCTGCACAGAGATACATGCTGGCACAAGGTATTTAGTTTTTCTTGCTCTTGAGGTTCATGGAAACAGCACGTGTATGTGTACATACTGTGTCTGTTCTGTTGATGGCTTTTTCACTTATCACCCGTGGAGATTCCATCATATTATCTTGTTGAGAGCCACAGCCAAAGGGGCCCCAGAAAACTTCCAGCTGCCAGCAAACTCCCAGCTGCCGGCTGATGATTGGCTCACAGTGGCCCCAGCAACATCTAGCTGATTGGCTCCTCTGCGGCGATGTTCATTGGGCTGTTTCCCTGCCCTTCAAGCTGCCAGCTGATGATTGGCTCACAGTGGCCCCAGCAACATCTAGCTGATTGGCTCCTCTGCAGTCATGTTCATTGGGCTGTTTCCCTGCCCTTCAGACTACGGAACTGCTCATTGGGGGACTTCTTTGGCTCCGCCCACGCGACCCAGCCAATCGGCCTCAAGAGCAGGAGGATTGTGGGAGGTGGTGTGGTTTGTGTGGGGAGAGGCTTCTGGAAGCCCGGTGGTGGCAGTTGGGCTCTGAGGGTTTTTCCTGAGGAGCTGTTTTGTTTGGCGTTTGTAGTTTTGAAAATAAAGTTTGTTTCTTTTGACAAGTGGCTCCTGAATTGTGCCCAGCCAGACTGAGGCATTATCTCATGGAGGTGGCCTGTTCTTTGAGACTTCTGAGAGGTGGGGGTGCTTGTGGACCAGGGTGTTTGGGTTGTCTCCACTTTCTGCTTTTGAGAAGTGCTGCGATGGTGCTGATTGTGGTGCACATGAGCTGGTCTTCTGAGGATGTATACCCAAGTGTGGAAAGGAGGCATACCTCAGGTTCAGGAGACAAGGCCACGTGGTTTTTCAAAGTGGTTTTCCTCACTAGCCCTCTCTGCACAGGGTGCATTGTTCCCATCACCCTCAGGAGCTGGTCTCGTCAGACTCCACCTTTAGCCGAGCTAAACAAAAGTCAGGTAGAATAAACCTGCCATCTTAACTTGCTGCTTCTGATGTCATTTGGTATAGCACATCTTTCTGCTTTTTATTTGTGGGTATTTTCTGTGAAGTGCCAGTTCATGTCTGTTGCTCATTTTCCTGTGGGTTCCTGATTTGCAGCAGCTCTGCATGGGTTCTAAACACAAAGCTTTCAGGGCACGTTTCCACCTGCCAATTCTTGGTTTGTCTTTTTTTGTGGGGGTGGGTATCAGGGACTGGGATTGAATCAGGGACACTCATCCATTGAGCCACATCCCCAGATCTTTTTTGTATTTTATGTATAAACAGGGTCTCGGGTTTTCAAGGGAGACTTCTAACAAATGCCCATTAAGAAAGAAGTTTGTTGGAGCTGGGGTTGTGGTTCAGCGGTAGAGTGGTCGCCTCGCACCTACGAGACCCTGGGTTCGATCCTCAGCACCACATAAAAACAAATAAGTGAAATAAAGGTATTGTGTCCAACTACAACTAAAAAATAAATATAAAAAAAGAAAGAAGTTTGTGGACAGTGTTAGGATGGATATTCTTTGTCAAGTGAAACTTCCATCCATTTCCTATCTCCTGGGAAGATTTTTATGACTGTTTCAGAATATTATCAAATGTTTGGTTTGCATCTCACTTAATTGCTTAGTGCCTTGCTATTGCTGAGGCTGGCTTTGAATTCACAATCCTTCTGCCTCAGCCTCCCGAGCTGCTGAGATTACAAGCATGCACCACTGCACCTGGCTTTGAGGTATTTTGATGAACAGAAGCTGTTAATTTTAAAAATGCCTTCCCTAATATGAGGTCACAGAAATATCTTCTTTTTTGAAAAAAATTGCCTGTCACCACCAAGTCTTCCTAAGAAGTGGATGTTCTGATGGTGTGAGGCAGGGCCCTGGTTCTTCTCTGTGTGGATGACCCGTGGTCCCAGCCCTGTGGACTGAAACACTCCTGCTCTGGGTGCAGTGCCTCTGGTGCTCACGTCCCCTAGCAGGGGAGCCCACGGGGTGTTCTGCTCTGGGTGACGACCACCCTACCTCACTGCTGCAGCCTCTCAGAATCTTGGTCTCTGGAGGACACGGGCATCTCCCTCTCTAGGAGTCTAATGGCTGTTCTTGATATTTTGTTGTTAAATTTTATTAATGTGTCAAGCTTATTGATAAAATTTGCTAGGGCATCTGCAAGTCATTCTGGGGGTCCACTGACCCTGTGGTTTGAGTCATGCCATCTGCACAAGGATCTGCTGGATCCTCACAAGTCCTCCAAAAGAGGGATGGTGTTCCCCTCATCAGACTTGCAGATTTTTGTTTCCTTCTATTCCTAGTTACCTTATCTTTCTGATGCTATTGTGTGTGATGTTCCTTTTTAAGTAACAGTTTGAGTGGTCATTGTTGGTACATACACCTGCCAGTCAAGTTCTGGTGTGCCCACCTTACTGTCACCTGGGGTTTCGTGTAGGACCAGCAGGTGCTTGGTGTTCCCCAGTGCACCCAGGTTGTGTGCAGGTGGCTTTTGCTCCTCCTTCCCGGGATTGTGGCTTCTTCCCTCCTGTCCTGACTTGCTGGTCTCTCTCATGTGAAGGTGGCAGGACTGGTAGAATCCTCACCCTATTCCAGGTTTTAAAGGGAGGCTTCTAACAAATGTCCATTAAGAAAGAAGTTTGTGGACAGTGTCAGGCTATCCTTGGTCAAGTGAAACTTCCATGCATTTCCTATCTCCTGGGAAGATTTTTATGACTGTTTCAGAATATTATCAAAAATGTTTGGTTTGACTCTACTGAGATGATGGTCATGTGGCTTTTCTCTTTCATTTGCCAAAATAGTAACTTATGAATATGTGAATGTGTACACACACACACACACACACGACTAAATCAAATTCTGCATTTCTGGGATGACCCCACTCAGCTGCTGGGTGTTAGCTGGTGGATGTTTTAGCTGATATTCTTACACCCACTTTTGTGGGTGAGACTGGTCCACAGGCCTCCTCTCTGGCATCATCAGGGCTGCCTGGGCTCAGAGAATGAGCAGGGAGCTTTTCTGGTTTTGAAGAGGGTTTTGTAAGTGTGGAATGACTTGTTCCTTAAAAGTTTGGTGCGATCAGCCTTTGAAACCATTCTGGTCGTGGTATTTCTCTGTGGGAAAGTTTAAACTGACAGATTTGTCTCATAGGCATAGTTTCAGTCAGAGCTCTTACCTGGAATCCCTTTTGGAAATCATATTTTGTAGGCCACCAAATGGCCAGCCTGTGTCCCTGGATGTCTTAAACTTTTCCCTGGAGTAGAGTAAGGAGAAGGCCCTCACGAGGCTCCAGGCCTTGGAACTCAACTATAAGAAGACATGGACATAATTCCTCTTTCTGTTCATATTGTTCTTTCCTGTCATCGTAAAAGGATGCTGAGCCCACTGATGTCAGTCCATCTTTGTGTAAGTGGGTGTGTTAGCCCAGCCTTCCACTGCTGTGACCAAAACTCCTGACAGGAACAATCAGGAGGAAGGGTTTGCTTGGGGTTCATGGTCTTGTGGGTTCAGTCCATGAGGATCCGTGTTTTATTTTCTTTAAGTATTTGATGGAGTTTGCCATGGAAGCCAGCTGGGACTGGGCTTGTGTTTGTGGGGAGATTTTAAAACAGGAGCTTTCTCCACCTGTTGGGCTTATGCAGGCTTCCTGTCTCTGGGGGAGTCAGGTGCGGTCCTCGGTACCTTTCCAGGACTCTCCACTGTGTCTTGGTTGGCACACAGCTGTGGGGGTGTCCCTAACAACCTCTGGCTTCCAGCTCAGTGGCCGCGAGGCTCCCTCCTCCCTCCCTCCCCGCTCCTTCCTTCTCTGCTCATCTGCCTCAGGGTCGTTGGCCAGAGCACTGTTGGCATTGGGGCCAGATCATTCTTTGTCTTAAGGGGGCCCTGTGCTTGTGGGATGTGTCTGATTTGTGCACACGTCTGGTGTGGAATGTGTTTGGGTTCACAGCTGTGAGAGGAAGTTGAGGAAGGGCTGGGCAGAGGGGGCAGACGCTGTGCAGGCAGCAGAGGCCAGCAGCCCCCTGGGGGGTGAGTGTGGCCGCTGCGCTGCCTGAGGCTACCTGACAGCTGCTCTTGGCCTGGCTGTGGCTCTGCACGAGGCAGCACTTTCTGTCTGAGCTGATGGAGGAGGAGGACCCCTGCCTGGCTAGGGAAACACACAGTGAGGCCACAGCAGATTCCTCCAGGCTTGTGTGGAGAGTCGGCTTCTGGGCAGAGGAACTAGGAGCTGGTCTCAGAAGCCCCCTGAAGACAATGCCAGAGAACTGCTTTCCTCGTCAACCACACCTGTGGCTGTGTGACGCTGAGGCTGTGTCTCAGCTGGAAAATAACACTTGAATCCTAAATGATAATAATTACTGTTTCTGGTTATTTTGAAGCCACTGACAAAGACCTTTACAAAATAATTGCACTGATCAGTCCCACACGAAGTGGGGGAAGGCTCTTGAGGTGGTGTGTGGTGGCAGTACTGGGAGCCCTGCATGGCACTCAGCTGGGTGTCGTGCAGGGGATGCAGCAAGCTGGAGGCCGGGCAGGGGCGGTGGCGTGTGTGGCGCACTCAGGGCTGTGGTCGCAGCCAGGAGCGTGTGGTAGAGACGTGGCCGGAAAAAGAAAGGGCTTCCCGCAGCCTTAGACCGAGGGTCCTGATGAGTTGTTCCCAGGCTGTAGCTGTGGTTTCAGATGCCCCCCAAAGGCCCGACCTGTGTCCTAGGAACAGAGTGAGGAGGAGGCCCTCACTGGGCTCCAGGCCGCAACCTGTCTGTCAGGAAACACGGATGATGATTTCTCTTTCTGTTCATATGAAAGCCTTTCACAATATTCTTTTTTTTTAAATGGAAATATAACTTATTCTATACAATTCACCCCTTAAACTGTCCAATTGCATGGTTTTTAGCATAGTCATGAGGTTGTGCACAAATGCCCTTGTCTAATTCCAGAGCCGCCCAGGAGCCTGCTTCTCAGTGCAGTGAAAATGGCGGCCACGAGGTGGGGACGTCTCCCCGTAGCCCTGGCCAGCCAGGGAGCAGGCTGCACAGCTTTGGAAGGGAGTCTCCTGCTGGGAGCCTGCAGCCTTAGGAGAAGCCTTTGGGCAGCGTGTGGGGAGCAGGTACTTTGCGGCTGTTCCTCACACTTAGTTTTTACTTATTTGAACGTGGGCTGTATTGAGGAAGAACAGCCCTGGACAGTCTGGAGCCTCGTCCTGCAGTAATGCAGTCAGGAGGCAGTTCTGCCTCAGTGCTGGACTTAGGGTGTCCCAGGAGCCCAAGAGGAGTATAGAAAGAGGGTGGTCAGGGCCACAGGCACCCTCCATGGGGCCTAGTGCCTCGAGGCCTGGAAGTTGTGTGAGAGGACCTTGGCTCTTCCCAGTCTTTCTGCTGAGGCCTCTGTGGGGCTGGGAGGCCTGGTGGGTGACTCCTCCTGTGCACTGCAGATCTCCCGCAGTGTGAGCACAGGCACATGTGTGTGCAAGTTGCACTACTCCTAAGGCTTTGGACCCCAAGGCTCCGCGCCATGTTGGTGACAGTACTCGAGGCCAGAGTTGCCCTTGTCCCCACTTTCTCGATGAGGAGACGTGAGCAGTGTGACTGGTTACTGGAGGCTGGTGCTTGGGTGAGGGTCTTCTCGTTCCAGACGTTCTGTCTACTTGTTACCCCTACTCAGGGTCATCCTCACCCAGGAGGACGATGCACTTGCTCCGGCACCGTCGAGTGTTGGCTGCCTTCTGGCAGGGCGCCGAGATGCTCCACCGCACGTGGGCTGGCAGGTCCTGAGGTGGCAGTCCACGTTCCCGTGAGCCATCCTATGGACCAGTCGTGGCATTGCCTGACGGCTGCAGGAAGCGCCAGCCTCGTCCCCTGTAAAGCTTCCGTCTAAAATGCTGGGGCGAGGGCTGGGGATGTGGTCAAGCGGTAGCGCGCTCACCTGGCATGCATGCAGCCCGGGTTCGATCCTCAGCACCACATACCAACAAAGATGTTGTGTCTGCCAGAAACTAAAAAATGAATAAATATTAAAATTCTCCCTCTCTCTCCTCTCTCTCTTTCTTAAAAAAATAAAAATAAAAAAATAAAATGCTGGGGCGAGTTTCAAGGTGTCTGGAGATGTTGGCTGAGGAGCCAGTGAGGGGTAAGGTAGGCTCTCAGCAGCGAGCCTGGGGCCACCAGGCCCGGCCCCTCCTCCAGGGCCTTCACCCCGGAGCTTGTGGTGTGGCTGAGGCCCCCCATCGCCTGCTCACTCCCAAACTGTGGGGCGCTGTGCAGACCCTGAGCCTGTGCCTTGGCGGGAGGTCCTCAGCCTGCAGTCCTCACTGTTACCACACTGGGGCGCAATTGGACCTCCAAAGATGACGTGTGCCAGAGGAAGTTTCTTTTCCCATATTTATGGCCTCTTCCATACCAAACCTGCCAGGCTCCATAGTGGACAGGGAGACAGGGATGCGAGAGAGGATGTCACTGCTCAGAAAACAAAAGGGAGGGGAGTGGGAACATGTGGAGCACTTGGAGGTGTACAGGTCAGCGTCCACTGCCGAAGGGGAGCCTGTGTGAACCAGAGCCAGACCTGCCCGAGAGTGGGGCTGTGGGCCACGGCCTAGCCCTCCGGGGGCTGCCTGCCCTGGTTGCAGTCTGTCCCTGGCTCTTATGGTTGGTGGCCCTTCTGTCCCAGAGGTGCCCTGGTCTAGGTGATGACTCACCTGCCAGGCTGGTCACAAGACAGAGGAGGCTGGGAGGAAAAGCGCAGGAGGGAAGGCCTGTGGCTCAGCCCACGGGGAGGTGACCAGGAGGACAGGCACTGCTGGCCCCAGCCATGTACGGGGAATATAGGAGGCTCAGGAGGCGTTTCGAATCGCTGGCTGCACAACAGGCTCCTGAGGGATGGACGGGAGCTGGGAGGCTCTGGACCATCCTCTGTTGAGAAGCTGGTGCTAGAGGTGGCTGGACCTTGGGAAAACTAGAACTGAGGGTTGGGGGAGGGGAGAGGCACTGCTGCAGGAGGGGCCTCTGTCTGGGAGGCCCATCCATGCCTGGCCTTCAGATGTCCCTCCCCGGCCTCCTCTCCTGTCTGTCTCCCTCCCCAAATAAGAAAAGGTACTGAGAGATGACCCTGGCCATGATGCGAAGAGTATTTATTATAGATACATCTCCACTAAAAAATGAGTTAATTTTTCCAAACTTGTGAAGAAGTGGCTTAACAAACATAAAATCACACGTTAAGGTACGACGAGGGATGAATACAGGCCTCAAGGATGGGAATCAGGACCTTGGGGAGAATCTGCACACCCACATCCACACTGGCACTGTTCACAGAAGCTGGCTTTTGGAAGCCACTTCGTGTCTGTGGACGGATGAAGGTAAATGTGGTGCGTCCGCAGAGCGGCCTGCTCTTGTGCGCAGTGGAATGGAGCGCTGACACAGGCCATGGCCTGGTGGCCTGGAGGACCCTGTGCCCAGTGAAGCGGGCCACCAAGGCATGGCCTGTGGCTGCTCTTACCTGAGACCCCTGGAGTGGCACACCTGGAGCACTGTGGGGCTGGGAGCTGGGGCAGAGTCTGGGGGCACGTGGCCGTCAAGCCCCTGACCCGAGAGCTTAGCAGTGGCTGGGATGGTGGATTTTGGGTTCCACATATTCCACCTCGGTTTAAAAGTTCCTGTTGGGGCTTCCTTTTCAGGAGGGACTCTCCCCCGCGATCCTTTATGTGGCACGCCACAGTTTCGCCCTGGCTGTTGTAAAGTGAGGAGCATCGAGCACTGTGCACACTGTGATCCCAGGGACTTGGGAGCTACAGAGGGAGGGTCGCCAGTCAGGCCCAGTCTGCGCTGGGGACCTAGCTGAGTAGGAGAGCACCTCTGGGTTCAATCCTCAGTGCCCAAAAAATAAGAAGCGAGGCGGACCCATTGGGGAGAAAGGGCGGATGACATCTTTACACCGTGGGTGGGGGTCAGAGTGGGGGGCCAGGGCCTAGGGGTGCAAATGGCCAGGCTTCCTAAAATAAGAAGACTTCCTTTTCACACTGGACTTCTGAAGAAGTGTGACTGCACGAGTGTTTCACTGAGACTTTAAAACTCACTGAACCTCGGAGGCCACTCGCTCACTTGCTGTGGAGCCGGACGGTTCCGTAGTCAGGTCAGAACAGAACCAAACGTCCTCCTTCACAGCAGACTGGCACACGTCTGGGCCGCGGTGCTGGTTAGAGTCTGCCCACCCCTCCTGAGCATGCTGGCCTCTGACTCTGCCCCAGGGCCCTCACAGGAAGCTGGTCTGGCCAGATCCGGGACCCTGCAGGAGCCAGGCTGTTCCTCTGTAGCCCCCCAGGCTCTGGTGGGAGGCCTGCTTCCCTTTGATTCGGCACCTGGGACCCTCCTCCTGGAGTCTCATGATGTGGGTGATGTGAGCGGAGGGCCAGGGCCCCTCTGGGGGACTCTCGGCCCTCCTTTCCAGAGGAGGTGGTGCCTTGGTCCAGGCCGAACCCCAGGGGTCCAGGGTGGGGAAGACAGTGGTCCCAGGGCAGCACAGCGGCTGGTCCTGGCCGCTCAGAGCAGACAGCTGGATCCCAGCAGGGGCCCTGCTCAGTTGTGCCTTTTCCAGGGAATAAGCCCCTCTTCTAGCAGTGGAAGTCCCTCGGGCTCTTTCTCTGCCTCTGCCCACAGGATGGCAGCCTGCCTGCTAGAGGAGATCGAGTGTGGGGGTTAATTTCACAGAAAATTAGAGCCAGTAATGCTGTTTCCAATTTGAAAGCAGGAATTGGAGGTTGTCTCTAGAGACACCTTGTCTGCACCATGCCGGCTGCCACTGGAAAGAAAGTGCGGCTGAGGAACAGGTGGACCCAGCCTGGCCCCACTGGCAGCACCACACGGAGGGCGCTGCAGGTGGGCCTGCAGCCCTCCTGCTCTTGTGGGGCCTGTGCTTGGGACCTGTCTCCAGGTGGCCACTGTGTGTGCCCAGGAGCACTCCCTGGCCCTCCTTGGGAGCTGGAGAGCCCACTCCCCAGCCTGGAGCCCTCTGACTGTAGGAGGTGGACTGGCCACCTCCTGGAGGCTGAGGGTGTGTCTGCGTTGATGGCCTCGCATCCCCTGCAGGCTCCCTCGGGGCCCTCAGCACTGGTGGTGCTGTATTCCCAGGGTGTGCGTTTCTTTTGCAGGGTTCATAGGTACACTATCCACATCCCCCTAGCCAAGCACCACCCCAGGGACAGAACTTCCCGAGCCTCCAATGGAGCTGGGGGCAGAGGATGGAGCCCCAGTACTGGGGAGGGTCCAGGCTGCCACTGCAATGTAGCTGGAGTTGTGCGCTCTACCCAGGGCTGGACCAGAGCCAGGCTGGACTCTCGGAGCCAAGTTGAGCCTGACAGGACTGTACAGAGACTCGTGATGCCCCAGGTGCCCTGAGCGTGGCACGGCCCTGTCCTCTGCTGCCGCGGCAGGACTCAGCTTGGCTCCTCAGGCTCCCAACCCCTGCTGGCCCCTTGGAACTGCCAGGGCCCAGATCCATCCAGTCCAGGACCCTGCAGCAAGCCTGTGGGAAGGGGCTCCCTGGCCAGGCAGGCCAGCTTAGCCTTGAGAGAAAACAGGAGGCAGAGCTCCCCCACTGCTGGCTGCCGGCAGGGCGCCTGGTTCCCAGCAGTCCCCAAGCCTTCACCGGAGTGAGGAAGGGGCAGCTGCTAGGAGGAGGGCACAGAGCCGCGCCGTCTGGGCAGCAGAAAAGGCCCCTGGGAGGGGGCAGGTGAGCAGGGTAGGGGACTCCCCGTGTGTCACCTCACCGTGTGTTCACACAGATCCTGGCCTGGTGGTCACAGTGGTCCCCTCACTGAGCACCCTTCTTTGGACCACCCTTCTCACCCCACAGAGCAGGGAGGCAGTGCCCCAGGGTGCCGTGGGCATGGAGGGAAGACCAGCAAGGCCCCACCGGGCCCTCTTTCAGGGCCTGGCCCTCAGAGAGGAGGACTCCGGTTGGGACAGAAGGCTGCCCTGTGGAGACCGGGCGGCAAAGGGGCGCACCCCCCACCCCCGGGGAGTGAGGAGACTTGCCCTCCAGGTAAGAGGGGGCTGCACCCTGTGGGCTGCTGCGGTGTGGCCCACAGGGCGGGTGGTGCAGGGCTTCCTGGCGTCCTGCCGAGCACTCCAGGCCGGGGAGTGGGCTGTAGAGGAAGCCCCAGGGCACTGGGAAGATGGTGGGTGCTGGGGAGTGGGGTGGGGGGTGACTCTGGGCCACGGGCAGCTGGGTGGCCTTCAGTGGTCTTGGTGGGGTAAAGGGAAGGGTCAGCTGTGAGCACCTGAACTCTCCTTACTGCCCTCTCCCTGAGGCCTCTGGCCTTCATCAGTGGGTGGTATGGGCGCCAAGGAGGCAGTGGCCGAGGAGGACACAGGCCTGGCCCAGTGCTGGGGAGCTGTCAGGCAGAGGCTGGCCAGGCCTGCCAGGGCAAGGGTCCACGGCTGCAGAGCCAGGAGGAAGGCCAGCCCTGCCACTGGCAGCAGGAAAGGGCCACCTAGCCCCATTCAGGAGATGTAAGGTCACTGGAGTGACCTCAGGAGCAGCTCGCCTGGTCCCGGAATCCACGGAGCAGCCCAAGTCCTGGTTGGGATGTGTTCAGATAGAAAGTCGGGGGCTATGTGTGTGCGGAAATCGAGACAGGGTGCTTTCTCCTGGCCAGCCCAGGCTCATAGCGTCTGGCCTGTCCTCCTGCTCAGGGCTATGTCCGTCTCCACCCAGGGTCGGCTCCAGGGTCTGCTAGCATCCTCTGTCTGGTTCCCATGGACTCCTGTCCCCCTTGCCCACTCTGTCCATCCTGAGCTCCCATGTACCTCAGGACAGGAGGACAGCCCTGCCCTGCCCTCTGACCTGCAGCTCTGCCCTGAGGACCCTCATTTTCTCTGCTGCAGCCCCCTCCTGCTGGTCTCTGGGCTGGCCCCTCCCTCGGGCACCAGCTGCCCCCTCCTGAGAACTGTCCCCTGGCTGCCGCTCAACACAGAGTCAAGGACATTTCATACTCCATGGCCTTTTCTATGCTGACCTCCCAACTCTTCTCTCAGGTCCAGACCTGGCAGAGTTCTGGACTCCAGCTGGAGCTCCATCCTGGGCGGTCTCCACCTTATTACTGGGCGTGCTGGTCCACGCCTGTAATCCCAGTGCTCAGGAGGCTGAGGCCTGAGGATCCCAGTTCACAGGCAGCCTCAGCCACTTAGAGAGGCCCTGAGCAACTTAGCAAGTCCCTGTCTCAAAATAAAAACTGAAAAGGGCCGGGAATGTGGCTTAGTGGTTGAGCACCCTGGGTTCAATCCCCCTGGTACCCAAAAGAAAAAGAACACCTCATGAATGCGCGCTCTGCTGCAGGCGGCCATCCTCTGGGGACAGCACCTCAGTGAAAGGCCTGCACTCAGCCAGATTTGTCGAATGTCCAGTTGTTGGAACGAGAGACCAGGACCGCGTGGCTGAGGCTGATCCACGTGCTGTGGACACTGGGCCAGGTTGTGGGATGTGCTCTCCCTGGAGTGGGGTGTGCATGGGCAGAACATGAGCCTCACTCCCCTGGAGGCTCAGCCCGGCTGGAGGTGCCTGTGCCTCTGGACACTGGTGCCTGTGGAGGTCATTGGTGGTGCGTCCCTGGGCAGGTGTGGGCGAGCCCTGGGTAGGAGCCCACACTTGTCTTGGGCCCACGTTAGGTCCCTTCACTTAGATCCTGGGTTCTTAGAGGTGGACTCTCATTTAATCTGTCTGACTGTATTTCTGGTAGTCTACTTCCCTGGGTTTGCAGAAGTCCTTTGGACTTCAGTGTACTATTTACTTCTAAACTATTGTGAACTCTGAGGTGAACTAACCTTGTGCACAGCAGGACTGGGTTCCCTCCCAGCGTCCAAGACAGCAGGCTACCTCCTGGAGAAGTCCCTCTTCCCACCAGAGCGGTGCCATGCTGTGGTGGCCTCTAGCTGGCTCGTCCTCCCCTGCCTCTCATCATTCCTGATACCCACCATGTTTAAATCCGGTTCTAAGGTTGATCACTCTCCCATCCCGAAGCACAGGGAGCTAATCATGCCATGTCCCGTGTGTGAGAGGACACATAAACTCAAGCTAGCTGACACCACACGCAGAAATTGACCAGAGGCAGCAGATTGACCAGCCGTTCACCTTAGATGCCAAGGTCACCTTGAGGTTCTGGCCCAGAGCCCAAGGCACAGGGAGCTACCTGCCTCAGAGGCTGGTGCTCGGTGGCAGGGAGAGCTCTTGGAGCAGGGGGTTCCCGAGAAGCCCAGGAGGGGCCTCTGTGGGGCCGAGCGGCTGTTCTCTGCCTTGCCCCCCCCCCAGAGCCCAGGTGTGCGGTTCGCCTTTCCCTGTGCCACCCACGCACCTCCTAAAGGGCAGGCACCAGGGCAGGGCCAGGCCTGGAGCCACACGCGTGGTGGCCCTGGTTCTGGGACTGTTCCTGGGGAGGGATCCCAGGGTCCCCTGGGCTCAGGCCAGGCTTCACTGCGTCATCATCCTCACCTAAACACCATGCACGACGTCCAAGGAGAGGGAAACGGCAGCCCAGACAGAAAACCACTCCCCAAGCCAAGACGGGACCCGCCACGGTGCATGCGGTGCGTGTCACTCTTCAAGAGCCTGATGTGACAGTGAGACCTGGCAGTGTCCAGGGTCTGCCTTGTGCTGTGGGTCCCCATGGTGTTTGGGACCGGGGAGGGAGCGGGCTCAGCTGCATCTTGGCCCAGCAGTCTGGCCTCAGTGGTGTCCAACATTCAGCTGTCCTGGCCCACAGGGACCCACCCAGGCTCACTCACACCATCAGGAGGCACCTAGAAAGATGGCCACTAGCCGCCTCTGGTTTTGTGGTGACTGGTTTTCCCTTTTCTCTGATGACCGAACTCTAAATATGATCTTGCCTGTTCTTTTAAGGAAACAAAAGGTATTGGGCAGAGACCTGGTGAGGGGCTCTTGGCTGGGTTTGCAGTCGGACTCTTGGGCCTTCTCAGTGTCTAGAGGCCCCCAGCCACTGAGGCCCTTGCAGGCAGGTGCCTTTGGTTGACCTTCACTCTTCCTGGGTCAGCTCGTGGAAAACATTTGGTGGCCACCTCAGGGTTTCCTGAGAATGTCCCAGAAGGCCTGGGTGGGGAAGCCAGAGACCTCTGCTCACTCCTGCCCAAGGTGCCTCTCTCCACAGCCAACCACACTGTGGCCACCACCAAGGCACATCCAATGCCTCTGGGGGCCTGCAAGTGCCGGCCTCGGGCTCTCCAGCCCTGTGGTCTGCATCTGACCCTTTTCCTGAGCCTGCTGCTCAATGAAGGTCACTTCTGTTTTGTGTTCAGTTTTTTAAGGTCATGGACATTCCAGTAAAGATTTCTCTAAAATCTCTTTAACTTCTCGTTGTCTCAATGAAGTCACCATCAGAGGTTTTACCAGGGGAGTCACAGAGGATACACTGGACTCCCTGGTACAATGTCTTGATCAGGCCCCTCCCGCAGGGCCATCGCCTGACACCGGAACACCACCTGTGGCACACACGCATGCACACGTGTGCACACACAGTAACAACATCTGACCTCCCGTGCCTGGTGCCGGTGAGGTGAGCAGGTGCAAAGCTCCTCTGCTTCTGACTGGAGCTCGGATTGCCCAGGTGCTGAAACTGGGAGGCCGTGGACCCTCATGCTCGATGTGCTCAGTGGGACTGAAACCACGCTTCCTCCTGTTTCTACAACAGCTTTCCTGCAGGCTGAAAGCATTTGCTCTCACGTCTCGCCAGGGGAAAGTGAGGCACAGAATCAGGGAATGTGCTGGGGCTCACTGAGAGGCTGCTGAGAGTACAGGGGCCAGCCAGTGGAGCCAGTATGTGACACCGAATCTCAGGAAGGACGTTCTGCTCTCTGGTGTGTGCCCTCAGCCTGACGGTGCCCAGCGACACCTGTACACCTCTGACCCTCTGTAGGTTCCTGACAGCCCTTAACAGGAATGGGAGGGGCCTGGGAAAGGAGAACTTGCCCACACTGGAGTTCCCACGCAGCTCTCCCCAGCCAGGTCTCTGCAAAGAGTGAGCTTGAAGCCAGCAGCTCACCTTCCATGAGGGGACCATCCTGCCCCGCCTGGGGCCTGTGAAGTAATGACAATGAGGAGGTTCACCTGAGCCTGCAGCGGGGGATGGGGCTGGCACTTGCAGCTCCTCCCAGCAGCTCCTCCCACCGGCGGCTGCCGTGCTGTGGGCCCAGGAGCAGAGGGCACTGCCTTGGGCTGGCCTCCTGCAGCAGCTGGTCAGTAGGCTTGTGCAGAGGGTGCTCCCTCGTCTAGAGAGCGCCCTGCACTTCCACCCAGGGTGCATCCTTGCATCCTGCCAACCCTGAGTCAGGAGCCAAGGGTGGGCTGTGCTCGGGGGTCAGACTCATGGTGGGAGGTGTCTGGGTTTGGGATGATCAAAGCGTTTCTGCACCTTCACCTCCACCCTCCCTCCAGAGCACCTGGGCTCAGCCCTTCCATTGGCCTCACAGGTAGGAGAGCAGCAGTCCCATGGCTCATCCCTCAGAGATGGAGGCCATGGCTGCCCACGGGCTCTCCGGCCCTCACTGGCAGAGATCCTCAAGGGCGCACACCCAGGGCTCCTGTTTTGACATTGGTGTCCTGGGGATGCCTGGTAGGTGGCCCTCTGCCCATGCGGCTTGAGTGCCAGCCCTGCTGGTGCCTGTGAGGCTGGCATCTGCCTGTGCCCAGCTCCAGACCTCCCCAGACCTCACCCCACCGGCCATCACCGAGCCTCCTTCCCTGGGTCCACCTCTGGACCCCGCTCTCCCCGGAGCCGGCACTCTGACAATGCACAGCTGTCTGTGCGCTGATGAGGGAGGCCGGCAGAAGACCGACACCTGCTTATTTGGACATGACAGACAGTGCCTCACTGGACAGTCACTGCCTCTCAAATCAAGCGTCCTAAACGTTCCGCCGTGGCCTCCTCACAGCCAGCTGGGCAAACAGACTCAGTGACTGTCAGGCCATGTCCCTGTGAGCACAGGCCACGGCGTGGACATCTGCTGACACCTGCTCTTGGGGCCCTTAAACACATGCTCCTCCGAGTGCTGACTCCGGAACTGGGCGGAGGCTCCAGATTCCCTGACGGCTGGCCTGGGGATGTGATGGGTTATACTTAGCTCTTGGATGGCATCTCCGCCTCAGGGGACAGTGGCGTGGGCAGTAATGGGGCAGCTGCGACAGCCCCCCTGCTCAGCTGAGGTGGGCGGTGACTCAGCCCCCTTGGCTCCCCTGTAGCATGCTGACCTCCTAGGGATGGTAGAGTGGAGGAGGCCTGCTGCAGATGAGCAGGCTCCCGACAGACCTCTGCACATGGGACCTGACCAGCTCAAGTGTCCTTACTCAGGTGAGAACCACCAGATTCCACAGCCGTCAATTTGCTAATCAATCTAAATCTGTCTGAGCTGCAGAAAAGATGAGGGATAAATGGAAAGGAGCAAAATGCATAAATAAAGAAGCAGCAGATTGTGGGGAGGCTTGGAGCCAGGAGGAACAGCAGAGGCCAGGGCACCCACGCCAGTCTGCCCAGAGCAGAAGGAAGATGGCAGCATGTCGGTCCAGGAGGAGGGCAGCAGTCACTCCTGCCCGGTGTCCACAGAGCACCGGCCCCGACTCCCCAGTAGATGCCACAGGAGGGAGGCAGGACGAAGCCTGCTGCTGTCCGTGCCCTGCGCTGGGTGCGGTTTTCTAGGTCTGCAGAGCTGGCCGGGCTGGGAGCGGGGCCCTGAGAAGAACCAGAGCGGACGAGCCCTTTTTCAGACTCAGCAGGCGCTGGTGTTGCTTGGGCTCTTGTGGAGGAGACCGTGCCCAGAGCTGCTGCAGGTGCAGCCCGGCCCTCCCCCAGGGCCAGAGCCACACTGGGCCTGTGGAGCACCAGGACTGTCCTGTCTGGTGGGAGGGCCGCGCCACCCCTCAGCCAGGAGTTCCACTGCCCTGAGGCTCCGGGCACTTCAGATGTCTGTGCACCCATAGGATGAGCTCTTCTGGCCACTGGAAGTGCCACCTGCACAGTGACTGTGTGTTGGATGCTCCTGTCTTTCTGGCTCACAGACCCTCCTTCCTCCCAGGGTTTTGTCTGATCATTTTACTTCTTACTTCTCCAAGAAAACAATGTAGTTTTTTCAAGTTCCAAAGTGGAGGAACCGACTCAGGCCAGTTGGTCATTGTCCCCAGTGGTGCGGTCAGGGCCCTGTGCTGCCACAGAACTGTGACTCCAGCGTTGCTCACTGAGGCCTGGCTGCCCAGTCACAGCAGGAAGGTCATCCTCCCAGCACCCAGGCATGGCCCGGCACCTGCCAGGGCTCCCACAAGAACCCCAAAGGGGAAGCTTCCCGTTTCCCTCAGAAAGAGGAAGTGTGGATCAATCATGGGTCTTTTGGGTGAGTTGATTATTTCTGCTTTCTCCAGAAATAGTCCTCTGTCGGCAAGACATCTCAGTGCTTGAGACGGACACTCACACGAGGAAAGTCCCACTTCCAAGCCCTCTGCTTCACCCACGTTTTAGTTAAGTGAATACGTTAATTAGCAAGTAAATCCATGAACACTTGACAAGACAAGTTGTTGCCAGCCTCTCGAGCCGGAGCTGGACACTGTTCAGGTCATGCTGTTGTTATTTAATTGTTCTCTTTAAAGAGAACCAAGCTTTTTAAAGGCATCCATCTCACAACACTGAGTCTCAGGTGGGGGGTCCACAGCCCTGAGACTCCTCATCTTCACCCATAGAGCAGGGTGGGTGAGCAGCAGCACAGAGCCTCGGGGAGAGCCTGTGAGCCTGCAGGACACCACCTGGCGGGATGTCCCCCGAAGCCACCAGGGCCCCTGGGCCTAGGCAGGGCTTTCAAGGCTACTTGAAGTTATCCACAAACCCCAGCTCAACTTACCGTGTTGCTTTTACTAGTTGGTTTTGACATTGTTTGCAGCTTGTTGCTTCGCTGCGAATCATTCCCTGCTATAACAAATGCACCTTGAGCAGGGAAGAGTGTGAAGTGTGGGGTAGTGCGATGCCGTGTTCTCACGCTAGTAAAGTCGCACGTACGGGGGCTGGAGATGTGGCTCAAGCGGTATCGCGCTCGCCTGGCATGCGTGCGGCCCGGGTTCGATCCTCAGCACCACATACCAACAAAGATGTTGTGTCCGCCGAGAACTAAAAAAAATAAATAAATATTAAAAAAAAAAAAAAAAAGTCGCACGTACGTGTTCAAGCTGCTCTGTGTTGGGCTGTGTGTGGCTTTAGTTTGAAAAGTCTAGGCCCGGCACACACCAGGCTGTGTTCTTTGCTCACACTTGAGTCCCTGTTTCTGCATTGCCTCTGCTGAGACTTCTATGTGGAGGACTGCCCCCTTCTCAGCACCTGTGACATTAGCCCCCAAACCCTGGAGAGGGCCCGCAGGACCCCACATCCAGAGGATCGGGGCCATGTCTTTACGGCCATAGCAGGATTCACAGGGAAGGGTGTGTGCCTGCTGGACATCTGGGCAGTGGAGGTCAGGTTTAAGGCGCTTGAAACATGATTTTCTGGAGGAGTGGCCAGCTGTTTGGACAGCTCCACTTGACACCTCAGCTTAGAGGCTGAGCTCTTCTGGGGGAGACAGTGATTTGCTGAGGACCACCAAATGCCACTGACGTGTGACACCCACCTCATGCGTGGCATGAGCACAATCAGACACCGCGCACGCACATGCACATGCATTGCACTTACACACACCAACAACCAAGCAGAGAAGCACACTCTAACAGGCATGTGCACACTCACCCACATGTGCTTACACCCAGCACACACATAGTTCACACGTGCATTGCCACAGACAACCACACACATACACATATCACACACGTGAACATATGCAAACACAAACACGCACCCCGCTCCTGTTGCTCCCGTGAGTGGGCGCTGCAGCCAGGGTGCGGGAAGGGCTTCTGGGAGGAGACTGGGTCCCCTCCCCGGCCTCCTGCAGCTCCCCGTCCAGGTCCTGGGGCCAGCCAAGGTGGGGTTGAGTCAGACCCCAGCAGTGGTGATCCACAGCCAGGACCAGGGCAGTGGGATGTGATGGTGACCATGACGGTGACATCAGGGGTGGTCACTGCAGTGATGAGGATGACCTGGTGATGATGAGGGTGACATCATGGTGGCCATGTGGTGAAGACCACCGTGCTGATGGCTTGAGGAGGAGGTGACGGTGGCAGTGGCCGTGCTGCAGAGGGTGATGGCCCCCAGGACCGGCACTGGGCCTGGTGCTGGGTGGCACACACACCGTTCACCCCCTCCGCCCGCAGACGTGAGGCAGGCCCAGGCCATGTGGGTGCTCCGGAGCACCTGCCCCTGGAGCTGTGGCCGAGGGGGACACATGCTCAGCCAGCCCAGGACCCATGCCTCCACAGGGGCCCAGAGCCCAGCCCCTGCCCCGGCCCTAGCCAGAGTCCACACAGCCTGACTGACCACAGCCCCCCAGGGACAGCTGGACCGGGGACCTCTGGTAGGGAGATGATGTGCCCCCGCAGCAGGCCCGGTGCTGGGGTGCTGTTCCTCTTCTTACTGGCTAAGCCCACGGTGTCACGCACACCAGGCAGGACATCTCCAGGCCCTGGGCTCAGAGAGGTGCCCGCCCGAGGGGGGCCGGGCGACCACCATCCACAGCCCTTGCTGCACATGCCCGACCCCAGGGTTCTGCAGGGCCCTCGGCCTCCTGCTGCCCAGGCCCCACGGCCTGCCGCGCGGGGGCCGCCCTCCCCTGCAGCTGCGCTGCCCTCCCCCCATGGGTGGCCCCCAGTCTCAGTCCCAACTTCACCTCTGCTCTCCAGCTGCTTCTGCTCTCGCCCTCTCTGTTTTGCTAAATCCAGGTGGCGGGAAAGGTCTCCCGAGGATGGGGCCCTTGCTGAGCAGTAGTGAGAAGTGGTCTCACGCCCCAGGGGAGGCTTGAGCCAGAGTGGACGCCGCAGGGCTGGGCACACTTCCTGGAGGTCCAGCAGCGTGGGGCTGGACGGCCACAGTGCTTCACCTTGGTGTGGTGGACTTGCACCAGGTGGAGTTTCTTGGCCTATGAACAGAGACAACCACGAAACTAAATGTATTTGTGACTTGAATAAAAGACTAACTTTTGCTTAAAATAATAACTTTTGCTTAAAATAAATGAAAGTGTTTTCATTTACGTGGTAGAGGTATTGTGGAGAAAGATTACAAAGAAATTCTGCCAGCCGAGTCTGGTTCACAGATGGCCCCAGTTTATGATGGTTTGACTCAGGGTCTTCCAACTCTGCAGCAAGGTAGAACTGTTTGCATGTGAGGAACCGCACCAGGGTCTGGTCTTCCTGGGTGAGCGAGTGAGTGAGGTGGGTACTTGGTGACGCCGTGTGCACAGCCAGCCGGCGCCACACGAGGGTGACAGTGTGGGGTGTTTCTACACGGAGAGTTCAGGGCTTCTTGGGGAGCGTCTGGGTCCAGGTGGAGCAGCACCTCCCAGTCCAACTGCACCGAGGCCCCGAGGAGAGCAGGAAGCCAGCGTCTCCTCTCATGATGAGGGTCTCCGTTGGGATCTGAGACTCTTACCAGGTCTCACTGAGCCGTGGAGACCATCGTCGGGCAACACGGGTGTCCTCATCATGGAAGCTGGGGTTGCACCTCTGGTCAGCAAGGTGCTGGGCCTCACAGGGACGCATCTCGTGGCCGGTCACTCCCACCCCCAGACCTGTGGCCTAGAAGGTCTGGGGCACAGAGCCAAGCACTGTTCCCCCCTTGCGACCAGGAGCCCTTCCCAACCGCTGTCCCCCGCAGGCCACCTTCTGAGGAACATGACCCGCTCGCCGGTGCCCTGACCTTCACTTCTAGTCGGAGGTGCACCTCAGGGTAGGGCCCTGGTTTCCTCCTCCCTGGTCCCTCAGGTCCTGGTCTCCATGTCCATCCTGGAGCGCGGCTCCGGAAGGAGGGAGCGGTGGGCGAGCCGGACTTCCCTTTGCTGAATGAGGGTGAGTGGCACGTCACCGCTTTGACCCCCTGGGAGCAGGCAGTCCTCACATCCCCAGCCTTGCCTCCCAGACTCCTCTGAGCGGTCATTTCAGCCCTGGCTTTGCCACTTTGCAAACCGCCCTCTTGAGTCTGTTGACCACCCGTCTGTCCCCTTGAGGCCTGTGCCAAGGCAGGGAGGTGTTCGGAGCAGGGGTTCTGAGCCAGCTTCACCACGCAGCAGAGGGTCCCAGGGCAGGCCCCGGGCTGCTGCTCTAGGGAGTGGGGCTTGCCCTCCTGCCGTGGAGGGTGGACACGGAGCAGGCGGTGCAGCCTGACTTTAGAAGGAAAACGGGTGCTGTGTGGCCACCAGGCTGGTTGCCCATGGATGGTGGCTGGCGGGACGTGCTCTCCCACGGCCAGTTCCCAGGACCCCACCAGTGCCCTCCTGGGCTCTGCCTGGGGACCTCTCAGGAAAAGCCCTGGGGATTTCTGCACGGGGCGTGGAGGAGTAGCTGCGTCCTCCTCGGGTCCAGGCCCCTCACTCTCAGCCCCACAGCTGTATGTCCAGGTCCAGGTTGGCTTGGTCCCCACCAGCAGGCACTGGTCAGGCCCAGAGAGGCATCCCCTCAGACTGTGGCTCTGAGAGGCCTGGTTCACACAGACTCCGTGTGCTGGCTGGACAGGGAAGCCCAGCTCTGAGGATCCAAGAGCTGGGAGTGGTGTTTCCTCCCCTCTGCCCACTGCCCCCTCCTGAGAAGATGCAGACCGGGCAAATGTGTGGGGACCGCCTGCCAGCTCTCCCTTGCTGCTTCTCCCCAGACCCGCCCTGACTGGCTCCTGGGGGTGACTGAGTGGCCGCGGGAGCTGCAAGCAGAGCTGGTATCTCCTTATCTTTCTTCAACCACGGGCTTTGGACTGAACATTGGAACTTTCTGCAGTATGGAAGAAGGAAATGCAGGTCACGAGGAGGAAAAGCCTGGGCTGGGTCTGTGGCTCAGAGGTGGAGCGCTCGCCTACCATGCCTGAGGCACTGGGTTCGAAGCTCAGCACCACATAAATGTAAAATAAAGACGTTGTGTCCACCTATAACTAAAAAGTAAATTTAAAAAAAAAAAGAAGAGGAAAGAGGAGAGGGGAGGAAGGTAAGCCACAGAGAGCCGGGCTGAGTGCCCCACTGGTCACAGGTGTCCCCTCCTGCCTGTGTGGTTCCAGCAGCACCAGCCGCACAGGCCAGGCCCGGCCAGCTCTTCTCAGCTGCACACCTCGCCTTTGCAGTGGCATGGAAGGTGCTCCACCAACCTGCTCTTGGGTTTTCCTCTGGTGAATGCCGGGTCTTTGGACCAGGTTTGGTGGAGCTGGGGCCAGGATGGATGGACACCTTTGCTTTGACCAGGTTTTGTGACTTTGGAAGCCTGTACTTCCTTGACCCTTTTCCCGTGTCCTAGTGAGATGGGCTCCTGGCTGCTGTCACCAACAGTCATTGCACCCTCATGGTGGCTCTCTTGGAGAACGACGGAGCTGGTAGCAGGTGGGATGCAGGCCTCGGAGGCCTGGTCATGAGGCTGTGCTGCGGCTGTGGTCGCGGTACCAGCACTGCCCCCTGGGGGGGCATTGCACAGCCAGGCACCCCAGCAGACTGCCAGGTGGAACCGGGACTTGATCCAACTGCGGCCCAGGCTTGGGTGTCAGAGGGAGTTCCAGCTGGTCCAGGCTGAGGCTCCGAGAGATGGCGGGCCTTCAGGTGGGGCCTCCTGCGCTGCCTACTGCTGAGGGCCCAGGTGGCTTCCTTCTAGATGACCTCTTTCCCAGGGCCTGCCATGTCCCTTGCCGTCTAGACTCGGGAAAGGGCCAGGCCACAGTGGGGTGGGGCAGGTTCGCCTGACGTCACTGTGACCTGCCAGGCTTGACTCTCCCGGCGACCCGCCGACCTTCACTGAGGCCACCAGTACCTGACCACCTCATCCACGTGGGGCAGGATGCAGAGGCTCACTTCACTTTCCAGGGGGGGAGTGATTTCATGCTGGAGGGAAACGTGGACACAGCTTGCAGGCCAGCCAGAGAGGGGACGTGCAGGGAGTAGGTCCCAGGGCACAGGCAGTCTTTGCGAGGAGTCCAGCACCTGGCTGGGAGTGGAGAAGTGAGGAATGGAGGGCCAAGCATCCAGACCCAGTGGCCGAGCCCTGGGGAGTCAGACCAAAGAGCTCAGGTGTTGTGGGAGCAGGTCTGGGAGGACGAGGGGCCAGTGCAGAAGGACAGGCCAGTGGGAACCAGTGAGGGTCAAGGAGCCAACCTCCCCCGAGGCTGGGCCCCAGGCGCTGAGCATCTCCTCCCTTCAGGCTGCTCGCTGGCCCTGTGGGAGCTCCCGGGACTTGGCTCTCTCTGCTCCAGCTGCCGATGGCCCTCACCGGGGCTGAGCTCACAGGCAGCAGGGGAACAGCCCCGATCACTCCCTCCTCCAGATGCAATCCCAGGGCCTGCCCCAGGGGCTCCAGGAGCCCCTCTCCTCCCCGTATCCTGCCTCCTTTCCTCCACCTGCTCCGGTCGGGAGACCTCCCTGCCTGGTCACATCCCCTGGCATCGCCTCTGCCTTTGGGGTGCTGAGACCCCCTCCATGGAGGCCAGCCACCGACCTGGGGCATAGGGTCTTGCAGGCCAGCTCTGCCTTGTGCCCAGCTGGCCCACATTGAGTGCCGCCTGGGCCAGCCCCACGGACCAGGCGGGGCCCCCTCTCCACTCCACCCCTCTGCAACACCCCCGAGCTGGAGCCTTGGGTCCTGGAGATAAGTCACTGCCGCCACACGCTCCAGACCCTTTCGCCTGGTAGGAGGTGATCTCGCCACAGGACTCCTGCCCTGGGTGCCCGGCAGCTCCAGTGTCAGGCCCCGCCCTGCCCCTTCCCCTCTGGATGGCACGGGTCTCCCCTCCCTGACCCCGGCTCTCCTCCCCTGTGGGTGGGAACAGGGCAGCTAGCTGTGGAATGGTTGGAGGGGCGGGGGGGGGGAGCGACATGTGGTCACTGTGATACCCGACTGGGGCCAGGCCTCACGGCGAGTGTCAGCCCCGGAGCAAGGCCTGGGTCCCATCCTTAGGCCCGGAACCCGGCAAAGCCCCACCCAGGCCCCTGGGGGCCTGTTTCTCTTGTGTGTCCCGGGTCTCTCCATCTCCTGGTGGCTGGACCTGCACCCTTCCCTCTCCCCCTGAGGCCCTCCCCCTCAGCTGTGTCCACCTGCCTGTCACCCCAGGCTACTCTCACTCTTCTCAGAGAACACTCTTGTTTTTCATGCTGGAAAAACACAACGTCGACCGCTTGAAGGGCGATGCTGCCCGAGAGGAGGACGCAGGGCAGAGCCGTGGTCTGTGGGCACCACAGGTCCTTCTCCTCCTCCGCGCCGGGCCTCTGGCAGCCTCCCGCGGATTCCACAGGGCCCCTCTGCCTAGTGTCTTGAACTTGCCCTTCAAGCCCAGCTTGGACTCTGTGTGTGAACTCTGCTGCACAGGTGGCAAAGCCACAGGACAGGCAGGTGGCCTCGACCCCTGGCACTCACTCTGTCCCTGTCCCTGAGGGCTTGGGCTGTGGCGGGGATGCCTGTCTGGGTCCTGTGCTCTGTCGGTTGTGCTAGCACCGCTGCTCTTCTGTGGCTGTACCCTCGGCTTTGGCTGGTCACTCTGGACGGAAAGGGAATGAGGGACCTGTGGATAGGTCTTCTTGCTGTCTCTGGACCCCTGGGCCATGTCCACCACCCAGTGATGCAGCCTTGTCCTGGAACTGCAGGGAGCTGCCAGGGGACAGGCTGGTCAGGGCCTGTGGGCCCTTGGTCCCCCCTGGGTGTGAGTCTGCACCTCGGCCTGGGCATGGGGTCGTCGGTGTGCTGTGGGCAGCACCAGGACCCCGCACCTCAGCCCCTGGCCCGGCTCAAGCTCGTGACGGGCCCACCCTCTCCCTGGGCCTGCAGGGCCTGTGCACTCAAGTCCTGGGCAACCAGCAGAAAGACCTCTGGTGCCTGTGTGCTGTGCTCACTGTACACCGGAGCTGTTGGGCCAATGCCCATGGCAGAGAGTGACCAAGGCCCCAGTGCCGACTCAGGGCCGTGACCCTCCAGTGGCACATTGTGGTCAGTGGCATTTGCTGCACAGGTGGCAAAGCCATAGGACAGGTGTTCAGTTCTTGTTCTCCTGTAACTGAACTGGGTCTCCCAGAGTTTCAGGGAGACCTGGATGGCCCTGTGTGTGGCCGGGTCACCTCACCTGAGAGTGGAGGGTTCTCAGAGCCTGGGGCAACCACAGTGTCCAGTGAGGCCAGACCAGGAGTCCAGGTCCAGCCCTTTGGGACAGAAAGCCCTCAGATGCAGGAGCGGCCACAGGCGGTGGGCAGGATCTTTGTCTGGTGCAGGGTGGGGCCTGTCTTGGAATCCAGGTGTCACTTCTCATGTGATTTTCTAAGTTTGTTTCCAAGAGCGAACACCCAGTTCTGTGCCGCTAATGGGCCCTTTTGCTTCTGGGCTGAAGGCCTCCCATGTGGGGTGACCACACGCCCACAGTGGAACACGGGAGGCACACACAGGCCAGGGCGGACACTTCTGAGGCCAGACACAGACTCCTCCTGAAGCCACGTCGGCAGAGTGAGGACAGAAAGAGGACACCCGGCTCCCTGGAGCCCAAGCCTGCCTGACCAAGTCCACAGTTCCCTGCCGAGACCCTGCCCACTGTGCCTGCAACCAACCAGGGGGCCTGTTCTGGAAGGGTCTGCCTCACCAAGCCTGACCCAGAGAGCTGGATACCCAGAATGGTTGGGTTTGGTCTGAAAGTTGGAGCTTGTTGGCCACCTGTCTGTGGCTGAGTGATCTGGCCAGTGGCCCAGGGTCCTGCTGAGGCCAAAGGCTCAGAGGCTCTTGGGATGGTGCAGGACAGGGTTCAACAGAGGGCACGGGCACCTGGAGAGGCAGGTCCAGGCCTGGCTTTACCCCGTGGTTATGTTAAGGTCTCTCTGGGAGCACCAACAGTCAGAGGGATCCTGGCTAGCCAAGGCCACTGCCCAGGGAGAGCTGGACACCCCAACCTCAGGAGGGTCATGCCAGCCCTGTGCGGCCCTGGGTCAGCAGCTAGGGTCTGGAGGGGGGTCTTCTGCAGCCCCTCTCCTCTGCTTTTTGAGTGCCCTTTCTGGGAGACGGTGTTGGGAGTGGAGGCATTTCCAGAACGCACCACAGCCTTTCATTCCACGAGTGGTTTAGGTCTTCAGTTGGGCAGGACTTGGACTTGTGTGCCTCTCGTGCTGACCACTGACACATGTCCCTCTGGCGCACCAGGACCCGCCCTGGGCCTGGTGCCTGGAGCCAGCATGTCCAGGCCGCCACGGGGCCTGCCTGGTGTGGTCACCTGTCTCCTCTCCCTCCTGGGGGCCTTTCCTGTGTGTGTCAGCGCAGCCTCCTGGTCTCAGTGGGTGGCGGTGGGGAGCTTTTGGCCTGGGCGCCATGGGGAGACTCAGAGCCCGGCGAGTCGCCAAGGGAGCCGCTCTGCCCTCGCGCTGGCCTTTGCCCTGTTCTGCCCTCACGAGGCTGGCAGTCTTGTTCGGGGGCCCTGCTCCCCCCGCGGGCTGGCTTCCTGCTCCCCTCCCCTCTGGGCAGGGGAGGACACTCAGCTGCTGAGTTTCCAAGAGTGGCCAGCTGCCTTCCTGTCTACTCAGGCGGCCGTCCTGAAGTCAGTTTAGAGACAGGGTGCCTTCTGCCCCTCTGCGAGCCTGCCTCTGACCGCAGCCAGGCTCCTCACGCTCCCCGCCGTCGGAGCTTCCCGGCCCAGAAGTGCAGCACACAGGAAGTTCCTGAAGCAGGAAGGGAGCCACTACCAAGTCACCTTCCTGTGCACGGTCCCTGTGACTTGACTTGCTGCAGGGTGACCTGAGCAGCAGAGAGGAGGGAGGATCTGGGTCACGTGTAGCTCTTCAGAAACCAAGTCCCCATCGGTTGGTGGGATGCCCACAACCAGGTCCTGGAGACCCACTGGTCCTCGTCCCTCCTGCTGGCGGAGGCCAGACCAGCGCAGCTCTGAGGACCACAGCCCGCGGGGTGCAGTCTTACAAGTACAGCCTGTGGCGTCCTTGGAGAACCCCACTCCTTGAAAAGGATCTCTCTGGCTTTTAAAAACATTTTTATTTTACCCAAACCACACATTCTGGGCAGATCCCTGGGTTGCTTTAACCAAGCTGAGAGCGACCATGCAGAGCGGAGTGAGGCGTGCCCTGGATCGAGTGGGCTTGGGTGTGTGTCCTTTGTGTGGCCAGCCCGGGTGTCGCCCCATGAGGAGCTGGAGGTGTGCACTCTAAGCTGAGAAAATTCCCCCTGCCCCCGCCCCGGAGGCCAAGAGCCGGCCAGTGAGCTCTCCAGCCGAGGCTGCTCTCCGACCAGCCGCTCACGCTCTAGGAGAGGCTAATTTGGAAAGATGCGTGCTTCTCTTGACGTGCGTGGTTGGAAGTGTTCGGGAGCTGAGCTTAATTAAGAGAGAGTGGTTCTTAGCGTGCGATCATTGGGCCAGAGAAGGGAAATTTCATTAGATTATGGTCTTCACCCCCCACAGCTGCTCCTGAACGGATGGCCCCTCGACTCCCAGGCCCCGTGCTGACCCTGCATGAACTCCTCACAGCTCCCTGTGGGCCACGGCCGGAGGCCGGTCAGCACCTGGCAGGGAGGAGGGTGCTACAGGGCTCAGGCCCAGGCTGCTGTCTGGCAAGGGTGGTCCCAGGACCTGGGAGGGATGGAGAACCACTCAGTGGGCATCTTCCCCACAAGGTGAGGCCTCTGGCATCCTGGCAGGGTACCCAGACCACCTGGTGACCCCTGGACCTGTTGGACCCACAGGTATTTCAAATGCTCCATAAAAGGAAGGCTGTGAGTGGCCCCTTCACTGTCACTGTCGGGGACAGGCATCTGAGCTCAGTGTTGGAGCTTCCCCCTGAGAAGTACCTGTCCCAAGCCTCCTTCTCCTGCGTGGCCTCCAGGGTCTTCCGGCTGGTGTGAGCCATGGAGGGTCCTGCAGTGCTACACCCTCCAGCCTGGACCTGCCATGGGGAGAGGCCAGCCCCCTGTGAAGCCTGAGGCAGGAAGGCTGTGGGCCTGCCAGTGGTCAGCTTGCCACAGGTCAGCATGGGGAGGGTCTCCAAGGCCCCGTGGCGCTGGGGCTCTGGTCTCTGATGGAGCTGTGTGCAGCGGGGGCTGCTGTGGTGGGGAGGGCCGTTGGCCACACCTGCTGTGGCTCCCGCCGTACATACCGCAGGGCTCCTGCCTCCCGTGCCAGGCTGCCTGGCTACTGTGCTGGGGATTTGTCTCCTGTGAATGGTGGAGCAGGAAGTCAGGGTGCCTGGTTGGCACCAGTTGGGTCTCTGGCCTGGGTTACCTCTGGGCTCAGCAGTGGGTGGAAGGCAAAGCGTGCCTCAGTGTCCCTGGATGCTCCAGGCCTGGGGCAGGCCTGGAGGAAGTGCCATGGGAGCCCCCGAGGTGCCAGTTCACCTCGGGGCTTGGCAGCATGGGCCCCGCCTCTGCCCACGGACCCCCTGGCAGCTGAGGAAAGATGGCAGATGAGAACACGACGTTGGGGAGGGCACCCGTGTCTGGAGGCTCCTTCTAAGAGCACGCAGAGGGCAGAGAGCGTGTCCACCTGCGCAGGAACAGCAGGGTCGTGTCTGAGCCAGCACCCACACAGAGGCGGGCCCGTCCTGAGACTGTCTGGAGCTTGACTGTGACTGTGGTGAAGACCAAGGCTTCATTTCTGATATGTGAGGGTCACGTCCTCTGTCACTGCCCACGAAACCCACAGGCCAAGAGGCTTGTGAGCAGACACCTCAATATCTTCTGGGGGTGACCTATGGCTGTGGAGGGAGCAGACTGACCACCCCTGGGCAGACTGGCCATCCCTGGGTAGACTAACCACATTGTGCAGACTGACCATCCCTGTGCAAACTGACCACCCCAGACAGTTGGACTGCCCTTGTGCAGACTGACCAATCCTCAGCAGACTGACCACCCTTGAGCAGAATGATCATCCCTGGACAGTGGGGTGGGCCAGGCTCTGCATGCAACCTGACCTGGGCAGTTGGGCTCTGCAGCCCTCAGATCCCCCTGACCCCACAAATGTGCTCAACTTGCGCCGTAAGTCAGCACTGACTGCTAATGTCTTGTCCTGTTTGCTTAGAGTGGGGTCTCAGAGCGGACCTTCGGCGGGCAGCTGCACAGGCTGCTGGCCTTCAGGGAGAGTTATGGATGGCTCGTAGCTGCGGCAATGAGAACATTGCGTGGACAGCAAGGGCTCTGCGGCTAATTTCCCAGCTGCTAATTGGTGCGGTGCTTGGGTTCTGTTGTGAAATGGAGTGTCAACCATAACCAGAGCCACATTCATTAAAATATAATTGCTCTAATGAAATTCTTTCAGTGAGGCACAGTTCAAACAAGACATTGCCTGGTGAGCGTTGGTTTTCCTGCCCGATTACAGAAGGACGACTGCGTCTCCAGCTTTAAACCAGACTGTTTTTCTGAAGATTCATTGGTGGGAGGTTCCATGAGCTGCCTGCTTCTGGCTCCCACGGGGCTGCTGCCCCTCCCAGTCTGACCTCAGGGACTCCAAAGGTTAAAAGAAGCAGAATGAACAAACTCGCCAGCTCTGTGGCCGTCCCTATCTCCACCGCCAGCCAGGCGGGAAGGTCCATCAGGCCTATGCTCCTCCAGGGACACCTCCCTGGTCTGCCCCCAGGAGGACCTGCCTCGGGAATCGCCCAGCTGCAGCTGTGTCCTGGGACGAGCTGTTTATGATGGATGTGGGGAGGACAGAGAGCATTTTCCTGGTTTCACAAGTGGTGTCTCTCTCTCTATATTTTGTAGTTGTAGATGAGCAGAATGCCTTGATTTTATTTTTTAATTTTTTTTATGTGGTGCTGAGGATCGAACCCAGGGCCTCATGCTTGCTAGGCAAGCGCTTTGCCACTGAGCTATAGCCCCAGCCCACAAGTGGTGTCTTCAGGCAAATTAGTGAAGAGACAGGTCAGACAGCTGGATGGTATTTAAAAAAAGACCTTTCCCACCAAGTTCTTCCTTTCCTCCCTGCCCAAGCTCTCCGGGGACTCGGTTCCCCCAGGACAGAAGTCTTCAGGGTCCACACCTGAGGGAGCATCCAGCAGAGCTGGTGTATGAAGTCTGTCCACTCCAGCTGCCTCTCCTCCCCTTCTTCTGCAAACACACTGGGTGCTGTGGGACTTGGCTTTGAGCTCTGGAGACTTGGGCACAGTCGCCATCATGCAGTCCCTTGGCGGTGGGTCTATGCTCCCCGGACAGCTCAGACCCAGACTGCAAGGGCCAGTGTCACAGTTCTCTGGGGACACAGCACAGTGACCATACAGGGCCCTAACCATGGCTCAGACACCTAGGTTCTGAGTGACCTTGGGCAAGACCTGGATGGTATCTTTCTTTATATTTTTTAAAGAAGACTGATTTTTTAGAGAAGTTTTAGGATCACAGAACTACAGAGAGTTCCCACGTCTCCACTGCCTCCATGTCCACAGTCTCCCACTACCTGGACTGAGCCCACACCCACATATCTTCTTCTAAGTCCACAGTTGACATGGACCCTCGATCCCGTGCATCCTGTGGGTCAGGGCACATGTCAATGACACGTATTCGCCTCCACAATGTCATGTAGGGAGCTGCTGTGCCAAGTCCTCAGTCTTTGCTCCTCAGTCTCTCCCCTCTCCAAACCCCTGCACCCACTGAGTCACATCGGACAGGTCTCCTTAGATTGACTCTGCACATTGAGAGTCTGCATTTCCTCTGCCCTGTGTGTGGCTAGATCATGCATGCTCTCAGTGCGGCCGAGCATCCTGTCCTCTGCTCTGCCAGTCAACTTGGCCACTCAGTTACTCAGGGGCAACTTGCTTGCAGCTGTGTTTTGGCAACTGTGCATACACCTGCTGTAAGCCTCTCTGTGCAGGTCTGCATGTGAACCTAGGCTTCCGACTCCCCTGGGTAGATGCCAAGGTCTGTGATTACTGGGTCATATGATAAGAAAACATTTTGCTTTGCAAGTAACTGCCAAACTGCACCATTGTGTGCACCCATCAGCAGTGAACCAGGGGCCCAGCACTTGGGGTGCAGAGTTCTGGGTTTGGCCATTCCAGGAAGTATATGTGGTGTCTTGTCACTTTGAACTTCCCTGATGACATATGGTGTGCAGCATTTCTTTACATGCTTTTTTTTTTCTTTTTTTGCCATGTGTATATCCTCCCATGAGGTGTTTGTTAAAAATCTATGACCTGTATTTTTAATTGGGGTGCATGTTTTCTTATTGTTGAGCTGTAAGTTCCTTTGTATTTTATGGGTAACAATTGTTCATTACATACGTCTTTTGGAAATGTGTTCTCCCAGTTTGTGGTTTGTCTTCTAATTCTCTTGGTCGTGTCTTTCACAGAAGATTTTAATTTAACTCAGCCTGTTTTGGGTAACAAAGTCCAGCTTGTTGAATCTTCCTTGCGTGGAGTATGATTTTGGGGTCGATTGTCTAGACTTCCTCCTGTGTTGTTGGTACTGCCTCTTCTCCTATGTCCAAGACAAGCTGTCTATTTTGTGACTCTGGTTCTGGGCTCCCCTTTCTGTTCATTGATCCATTTGTCTATCCCATCACCAGCCCCACACTGTCTTCATACTGTAGCTGTGTAGTAAATCTTGAAGTTGAGGAGGCTCAGCCCTCCACCTTCCTTCTTCTCTTTCAACGCTGTCTTGACTATTTGGGGACTTTTGCCTCTCCACATTAAACTTCAAAATCAGTTTATTGACATCAACAAAATACTTGTTGGAGTTTTGATTAGGATTGCTTTGACTTGATAGATCAAGTTGGGAAGATTGACATCTTGACAATACTGAGTCTTTCTATCCTTGAACTTTTATCAGTGCCTGCCTTCTTTCCTTCCTTCCAGGTTTAGTTCTCCTCCTATAGATTCTGTAGACATTTTTTAGATTTATACTTAAGTATTTCATTGGGAATTTCGAGTTCCACTTCTGTATTGTTAGTATATAAGAAACAATTGACTTTTGTATATTAATCTTGTTTCCTGCAACCCATTTATAATTGCTTCTTAGTTCTAGGAGGGTACTTTTTTAGGGGAAAGGGGTCAATTTTGGGGGGATGTTCTACATGGATAATTGTCATCTGACAACTTTATTTCTTTATTCCAATCAGAATATAATTCATTGCCTTTTTTGTCTTATTAACTAGGATTTCCAGAAGGATGTTGAAAATAAGTGGTGTAGTGTAATATCCTTGACTTAGTCCTAATCTTGTGGGAAAGCTTTGACTTTCTCACCATTAGCTTTTACATTAGATGTATGTTATTTGTACATATTCTATGTATACAAAAATTCCTCTACTCCTAGTTTACTGAGTTTTTTTTTTAAATCATCAATGGGTATTAATTACAGTTTGTCAAATGTCCTTTTCTGCATTTATTGATTTGATGATGGGATTTTTATTCTTAAGTCTATTGAGATGATAGATTACATTGATATTGGAATGTTGAACCAGCCTTGCATACCTGGGGTAGATCCTACTTGGTTGTAGGCTTCTACATTGTGAAATTTGATTTACTAATATTTTGTTGAGGACTTTTGTTCATGACAGATGTTGTTATGTAGTTTCAATTTCTGGAAGGTCTTTGTTTTTGGTCTTAGGATGATGCCAGTCTCAGAATGAGTTATTCCCTCTGCTTCTGTACTTCGATATTATGGAGAATTGGTGTAATTTCTTCCTTAAATGTTAGGAAAAAATTCACCAACAAACCCATCTGGACCTGGTGCTATAATAATATTAATTATTGATGCAATTTCTTAAATAAATATAAACATATTCAGATTGACTAGCTATTCTTGAGAAGTTTTGACAGATTGTGTCTTTCAAAGAATTAGTCCATTTTGCCTAGATTAGCAAATCCATGTCTGCAGGATCTGTAATGATGTCCCTTCTTCATATTTGATATTAATAATTTGTGTCTTTCTTTCTTTTTTCTCCCCTAGGCTAGCTACTGTCTTATTGATTTGAAATTTTTTTTCAAAGAACCAAATTTTGGCTTTGTTAATTTTCTCTGTAGATTTCCTGTTATAAATATTATTGATTTCTGCTCTAATTTTTATTATTTCTTATGTTTACTTTGGATTTAATTTGCCCTTCTTTATCTAGTTTCCTAAGATGGAATTTTAGATTATTGGTTTTAGGTATTTCTTCTTTTCTGCATTTAATGCTAGAATTTCTTCTAGGCATGTTTTTGTTGTAACCCACACATTTTAATAAGTTGTATTTTTTCTTTATTTTACAATTGTTGAAAATTTCTTTTGATATTTCTTCTCTGACCCATGTGTTATTTAGAAGCATATTGTTTAATTTCCTTTTTTTGTTTTTCTTTTGTCTTTCTGTTGTTGACATGCACTATAATTCCATTGTGTTCTGAGAGCAGACATGGCATGATTTCTATTCTTTTAAAATTATTAAGATGTGCTTTATGGACCAGAATGTGTTCTATCTGGAAGAACCTTTCATGTGAGCTTGATAATGTGTGTTCTGCTGTTGCCAGGTGAGTAGTCTGTACGTGTCAATTACATCTAGTTGATTGATGGTGTCGAGTTCAACTGTGTCCTTGTTGATTTCTGCCTGACACATCTGTCGGTATCTGAAGGAGGGTGTTGAACTTCACCACTATAATATCGATCCATTTGCTTCTCTGTGCAGTTCTAACCGTCTTGCCACTTACTTTGACGTTCTGTCCTCGGGTGCATTGCACATATGGTTGGCTACATCTTCTTGGAGGGTTGATCCCTTCATCTCATGCCAAGTCCTTTATCCTAACTTCATTTGCTCTGAAGTGGGCTCTATCTGAAATTCTCATATTCACTCCCACTTTCTTTTGATTTGTGTTAGCAAAGTATATTTTTCTCCATTCACTTGTTGTCTTAATTTTTTTTAATTGTAGATGGACACAATACCTTTATTTATTTGTTTTTAGGTGGTGCTGAGAATTGAACCCAGGGCCCCACCCGTGGGCTACCACTGAGCCACAGCCCTAGACCATCCTTCCAGTTACTTTTAATGTTTGTGTCTTGATGTTTAAAATGGGCTTCTTGTAGATGACAGGTATTGGGGTCTTGTTTTTCTTCGTCTCTGGCAGCGCCTAGTGACCTCCTCCTCCAGCCGCACCCCACCGGCCTGGAGTCACCACCCAGCTCATCCCTGTCAGTGGACTAATGCACTGGCTAGGTGGGGCTTTCACAAACCCCCCTTTCACTTCTAAACTTTCCTGTCGCCTCACATTTAGACCATAACCAAAGCCCTATGAGCAGGTCTCTGTAGTGAGCCTGAGCCCCGGCTGTGATTCACAAATGCTGCTGGGTGTTTCTCTCTCCCCTTAGGAAGGACAGCGGCCGGCGGAGGCTGGAGGTGCGTATCTCCCTTCCTCTGGGTGGCTGGGCTGTGGTTAGTTCCTCCCATGGGAACCTTGTTAGGAACAGGTCTGGTGTGTGTCAACCTGACCCCTGGCCCAGCACTGGGGGCTTTCCCTGATGGCCACTGTGAGGATCTGTGGGCACCTGAGGCGACACCTCACAGCATGGTGTCCCTGTGAGTGGGCCCCTGGAGGGCTGTCTCCGGGCCGAGCCCCCAGGGGCTTCCTGACTGGCTCTGGTCCTTGGTGGTCTCTGTTCCAGTGCGCTGGATGTTCCATCGATGTCTCCACGGCTAGGGCTCTCCCCTGGACCTGTGAGGAGCTTACAGTTCCGTCTGTCCAGCTTCCTGCTGGTCAGCAGAGTGGCGCCTCCCAGCACCTGGCGGCAGAGCTGCAGGCCCCGCCTCCTGAGGCCTTCTCTCCCACTTACCTTTCACCTGGAGCAGCCTGAGCGCCGGGTGTCAGAGGCCCGTGCCACGCGCAGGGACTGACTGGTGGGTGGCTATCCCTGGCTGCGGCTGGAGCTCACCGATGACGTGTGCCCCTCCCCTGAGCCGGGCCCCAGGTGGGAATGACCCGAGTGCCTCCAGCCCTCAGGACAGGGGACCCGCTGCACAGGAGAGTGGCAGGCTGGGTCTGGGCCAGGCCAGGAGGGCCAGCGGGTGCCTGCTTGGCCCCACAGACAGCCGTGTGAGCACAAGCAGTGGCCACGGGGTGGCCAGGGCTGCCCTGGCTGGTGTAGACACTGCCCCCATGGCAGGCAGCGAGCGGCCAGCCTGGTGGGGTCTGCAGTATGGGTGACCCTGGCACCCAAGGAGTGACCCGGGACGCCAGAGGAAAGGGGCACAGGTGCCGACTCCCCTGGGGTGTGCCTGCGGGTCCCTGGGCGTCTCCCCTTCAGAAGGGCAGCAGGGTGGACCCCTTGTCACTCGCCTCGTGCTGAGCTGAGGACAGAGGCCCAGCCTCCACCCCAACCACCATGGTGTGCACTGTGACCTGTGGAACATGGCCCCTGGGACAAGAGCCCTGGCCTGAGAGGCTTAGAAATCACACAGCAGAAGGGGGAGGCTTGGACAGGCCGTGCGTGCGCTGTGGGCCTGAGCAGCCAGGGACCGACAGTGGCGCGGGAGGCACTGGAGCCTTCGACTTGCTTCTTGCAGTGTGAGCGGAAGGCCACAGTCACACTGTTGAGGAGGGCCCTGAGCCTGGGGCCCAGCCAGCGGTGCAGCGAGGGGAGTGGGCGGGCACGTGCCCCTCTGTGACCGAGGGAGAGGAGCAGGAGCCCCGGGCTGCCCACCAGCTCAGCTTCGCCCTCTTGAAGGACTTTCCCTCCTCGAGGCTGAGCCCGATCAGTCTGGCGGGGGTTCCTGAGGAATGCTGGCTGGTGCCGTGCGCCCACCTCTCTCTGTCGGTGGTGCTTGGAGAGGGGCCGGTGGCACTGCTCCCGCGGGCCCTGTGTGCCCGGAGGTGGGTGCCGGCGAGGGGCCTGCGGCTCCGCCTCAGGGGCTAGGAGCTGGACCCACATTCCCTCCGGTACCAGTGGCCCCCAGCTCCTGCCTGAGACCTGCACCAGCTGCTCTGCCCGTCGCCCTCTCCTCCAGTGGGCAGCAGCAGGGACGTCCCAGGACCCAGCCCCAGCCTCCCTCACCGTCCCCACTGAGGGTTCCCTCCCACTGTGGATAAGGAAACCTGGGCTGGGAAGCTGCCTAAGGTCATCCGCTAATTAGTGGCAGAGACATGGACAGGTTCCATTACGACACGGCGCCCACACAGCGAGCAAAGCCCAGGACCGAGGTGGTAATTGGGAGACGTGAGCCAAGGGCCCTGTGCCCAGCCTCTGTGCAGCTCAGATGTCGCCCGTGTGGACACCCCACCCACCAGCTCCTCGCAGGCTCGGGTTCCTGTGCGTTTAGTGCACCCACCAGAAGACAACACAGGCTGGTCTTTCTGGTCTGTTTATGGGGCCGAGCGCAGCCCTGCCTGCCCTCAGAGCCAGGTGCTCCTGGGGGAGCTCTCGGTAGGGCCGGGCAGGGGGTCCCTCCTGAGCTGCCACCTCGGGGCTCCCAGGGAGGCGAGGGCCAAGCTCAGGCCTCCTACTCTGCTGCTCTGAGGGCCTGGCCCTCGGTGCTCCTGAGGCACCACGCTGCCAGGATCTCCTGCCAAGGCTGGTCGGGGCAGACCCCTCTGGAGCCAGCTGGGCCTCCACCCGGGTTCCCCAACAGAGCTGCCTTTGTGCCCCGAGCCAGCCCGGCTGGCAGCTGGCCAGGGCGTGGAAACCCAGCCACTGGGTTCTGGGAGGTGCAGGGCTGAGAGGCCTGGGCTTGTGGCCACTGGGAAGGAGAAAAGCGGGTACCCCCTGCGCCTGAGCTGGCCTCCAGGGTGGAGTCTGGCTGCGCCCCACGGCTCCTCCCCCGCAGAGCTGGGCCTGCCAGTCTGCGTCGCACAGCTGGCTCCAAAATGACCCCTCTGGCGCTGGTCGGGTGGCTCTGGGGCTCCTCTCCCCCGTGAGTGCAAGGCAGGGGAGCAAAGGGCCAAACCAGGCAGGGGTGGCAGGTCCAGGTACCAGGTCCTCTGCCGCCCCCACCAGGGCCAGGAACTGGTGCCCAGGAGGAGAGAGGCCTCCCGACTCCTGTCCCTGCCTCCTGGACACACCAGCCACTGAGGCCGAGTGGTGGCTGTTTCGAGGCTGCCCTCAGCAGGGAGGAGCTCTAACAGGGACTCCTCCACCTGCGTCCTGGCTGCCAGGCAGCATCCGTTTTCAAGGCCCCGTCTGGCCCGTCCTTTGGCTGAGCAGAATTAAATATGCAGGAACTCGTTAGGGGAACACCTGGAGACCTGGGGCTGGGGGCCCAGGGTGGGGGCCGGGGCAGGAGGGCTGCAGGCCCTGCGGGGATGAGGGGCGTGGGCCTCAGCAGCCCTGGCCCGGCACCTGTCAGGTCCAACAGCCCCTCCCACGGGGCCCAAGGAGCCAGCAGGTGTGTTTATTACCGCACCTCGTCCCAGACAGGACTGAGCTAAGGTCCTGGGGCCGTGCGTTTGGAGGCCACAATTCCACCTGCTCTGCTGGTCAAGTGGGCGCTGAACTCCGGCAGCAGAGGGAGAAGCTGTCACAAGCAGCTGTCTCCAGACTGACCTTCTCGAGGTCTCTCCAGGGGTCGCCCTGGTCAGGTCACAGGCAAGAGAGGGACGGTGGGTGTTCTGCTTCCTCCCTGTTGGCCGGCAGGCGCTGGTGAAGCTGCATCGGCACTCGGCCTGCAGCACCTGTCCCTCCAAGGGACATCCACAACATCACATTCCAGCCAACCTCCCGGGCTTGGGCTATGGCTGCTTGAGGCTCTGAGAAGCTGCTAGCACTGGCCTGGCCTGGTCCCTTGTCTGGACAGTGAGCCCAGCTGTGTCCCTGAAGAAGACATAAGTCACCTGGTGTATGGCGGAAGGAAGGCCTCAGGGCCCGAGGCAGGAGCCTGCAGGAAGAGGGACGGGCCCCAAGGACAGCGGTGCAGGAGAGGGCTCAGTGTCCCTGCCCACAGAGCTTCCAGGGACCGCCGGCTGCAGGTAGGGACAGCGGACAGGAGCCCCTCAGGGACATGGCTGTGTCAGACACGACGAAGGGTGGTGATGGTGACCCACCCTCCCCACACCTGGGACCAAGGGCTTCCCAGGTTGCTCAGGACAGTCCCAGGCAACCAGGGTCACTGGACCCTGGCAGAGGCAGGAGGGTGTGGGCGGATTCAGGGCAGAGGGAACATGGACAGACCATGGGGCCTCGGGTGAGTGTGGCATTTCTGACGCCCACAAGGGGCATGGGTCAGCCGCAAGTGGATGGCTCTGGGCCAGGAGGCACTGAGCTGGACACGCTGCCTGTGGTGGGCGGCCCAGCCCTGGGCCTGGCTGCCATCAGCTTGGGTGATACCAGGCACGTGAGGACTGCCCAAAGCACCTGGCAGAGAGAGCCAGCACCAGGCGGGGAGACCAGGGGCGCCAGGCAGGTGGCCTTCCCAGCCTGCCCGGACCCAGTCACGGAAGAAAGTGCGAGTCCCGGCAAGACAGAGGCACGTGCAGCTCGACCAGGTGACGGGTGGGACCCGGCAGGACCAGCACAGTTTTCCAGGACCTTGAGTCTTTTTAAATCATTCGCCCTTCGGCCTTGAATTTCCCACTTACCTCACAGGTCCCTGCTTCCCGGGGTGACAGAGCCCCAGCACCTCTCAGCCCTGGGGGGTGGACCACATGGCCACCTGGGCCTCAGACTGCCCAGATGCTTCCTTCTGACATGGACACCAGGTGAGCCCTGGACCTGCTGGCCAGTCTGAGTCCCACCCACAGAACAAATCCGGGGCACCCGAGGGACGCAGACAGCCGCTGTCTTGCAGCAGCCCTGGGCTCCTGACCGGGCTCCCAGCCCTCACCTCCTCAGGAGCCCACCCACCCTCTCAACAACTGGGGACCGACCTCAGGAGGCCACAGCAGCTCCGCTGAAGGGCAGCCAGGACAGAGCAGCAGGTCCCTCAGCAGACAGGTCATGGGGACCCCCCAGCAGGCAGACGGGACGTGGGGACCCCCAGCAGGCAGACGCGGTGTGGGGACCCCAGCAGGCAGACGGGGTGTGGGGACCCCCAGCAGGCAGACGGGGCGTGGGGACCCCCAGCAGGCAGACGGGGAGTGGGGACCCCAGCAGGCAGACAGGTCATGGGGACCCCCCAGCAGGCAGACAGGGCGTGGGGACCCCCAGCAGGCAGACGGGATGTGGGGACCCCCAGCAGGCAGACGGGGTGTGGGGACCCCCAGCAGGCAGACCGGGCGTGGGGACCCCAGCAGGCAGATGGGGCGTGGAGACCCCCCAGCAGGCAGACGGGGCGTGGGGACCCCCCAGCAGGCAGACGGGGCGTGGGGACCCCAGCAGGCAGACAGGTCATGGGGACCCCCCAGCAGGCAGACGGGGCGTGGGGACCCCCAGCAGGCAGACGGGGAGTGGGGACCCCAGCAGGCAGACGGGGAGTGGGGACCCCCAGCAGGCAGACGGGGCGTGAGGACCCCAGCAGGCAGACGGGGCGTGGAGACCCCCCAGCAGGCAGACGGGGCGTGGGGACCCCCAGCAGGCAGACGGGGCGTGGGGACCCCAGCAGGCAGACGGGGCGTGGAGACCCCCCAGCAGGCAGACGGGGCGTGGGGACCCCAGCAGGGAGACGGGTCGTGGGGACCCCAGCAGGCAGACGGGGCATGGGGACCCCAGCAGGCAGACGGGGCGTGGGGACCCCAGCAGGCAGACGGGGAGTGGGGACCCCCAGCAGGCAGACGGGGAGTGGGGACCCCCAGCAGGCAGACAGGTCATGGGGACCCCCCAGCAGGCAGACGGGGCGTGGGGACCCCCAGCAGGCAGACGCGGTGTGGGGACCCCAGCAGGCAGACGGGGTGTGGGGACCCCCAGCAGGCAGACGGGGCGTGGGCACCCCCAGCAGGCAGATGGCACATGGAGACCCCCCAGCAGACAGACGGGGCGTGGAGACCCCCCAGCAGGCAGACGGGGCGTGGGGACCCCCAGCAGGCAGACGGGGCGTGGGGACCCCAGCAGGCAGACGGGGCATGGGGACCCCAGCAGGGAGACGGGTCATGGGGACCCCAGCAGGCAGACGGGGCGTGGGGACCCCAGCAGGCAGACGGGGAGTGGGGACCCCCAGCAGGCAGACAGGTCATGGGGACCCCCAGCAGGCAGACGGGGCGTGGGGACCCCCAGCAGGCAGACGCGGTGTGGGGACCCCAGCAGGCAGACGGGGTGTGGGGACCCCCAGCAGGCAGACGGGGCGTGGGCACCCCCAGCAGGCAGATGGCACATGGAGACCCCCCAGCAGACAGACGGGGCGTGGAGACCCCCCAGCAGGCAGACGGGGCGTGGGGACCCCCAGCAGGCAGACGGGGCGTGGGGACCCCAGCAGGCAGACGGGGCATGGGGACCCCAGCAGGGAGACGGGTCATGGGGACCCCAGCAGGCAGACGGGGCGTGGGGACCCCAGCAGGCAGACGGGGCGTGGGGACCCCAGCAGGCAGACGGGGAGTGGGGACCCCCCAGCAGGCAGACGGGGTGTGGGGACCCCCAGCAGGCAGACGGGGAGTGGGGACCCCCAGCAGGCAGACGGGGAGTGGGGACCCCCAGCAGGCAGACAGGTCATGGGGACCCCCCAGCAGGCAGACGGGGCGTGGGGAGTGGGGACCCCCAGCAGGCAGACAGGTCATGGGGACCCCCCAGCAGGCAGACGGGGCGTGGGGACCCCCAGCAGGCAGACGCGGTGTGGGGACCCCAGCAGGCAGACGGGGTGTGGGGACCCCCAGCAGGCAGACGGGGCGTGGGCACCCCCAGCAGGCAGATGGCACATGGAGACCCCCCAGCAGACAGACGGGGCGTGGAGACCCCCAGCAGGCAGACGGGGCGTGGGGACCCCCAGCAGGCAGACGGGGCGTGAGGACCCCAGCAGGCAGACGGGGCGTGGAGACCCCCCATTAGGCAGACGGGGCGTGGGGACCCCCAGCAGGCAGACGGGGCGTGGGGACCCCCCAGCAGGCAGACGGGGCGTGAGGACCCCCCAGCAGGCAGACGGGGCGTGGGGACCCCCAGCAGGCAGACGGGGCGTGGGGACCCCAGCAGGGAGACGGGTCATGGGGACCCCAGCAGGCAGACGGGGCGTGGGGACCCCAGCAGGCAGACGGGGCGTGGGGACCCCCAGCAGGCAGACGGGGCGTGGGGACCCCAGCAGGCAGACGGGGCGTGGGGACCCCAGCAGGCAGACGGGGAGTGGGGACCCCCCAGCAGGCAGACGGGGTGTGGGGACCCCCAGCAGGCAGACGGGGAGTGGGGACCCCCAGCAGGCAGACGGGGAGTGGGGACCCCCAGCAGGCAGACGGGGAGTGGGGACCCCCAGCAGGCAGACGGGGAGTGGGGACCCCCAGCAGGCAGACAGGTCATGGGGACCCCCCAGCAGGCAGACGGGGCGTGGGGACCCCCAGCAGGCAGACGCGGTGTGGGGACCCCAGCAGGCAGACGGGGTGTGGGGACCCCCAGCAGGCAGACGGGGCGTGGGCACCCCCAGCAGGCAGATGGCACATGGAGACCCCCCAGCAGACAGACGGGGCGTGGAGACCCCCCAGCAGGCAGACGGGGCGTGGGGACCCCCAGCAGGCAGACGGGGCGTGGGGACCCCAGCAGGCAGACGGGGCGTGGAGACCCCCCAGCAGGCAGACGGGGCGTGGGGACCCCCCAGCAGGCAGACGGGTCATGGGGACCCCCAGCAGGCAGACGGGGCGTGGGGACCCCAGCAGGGAGACGGGTCATGGGGACCCCAGCAGGCAGACGGGGCGTGGGGACCCCAGCAGGCAGACGGGGCGTGGGGACCCCCAGCAGGCAGACGGGGCGTGGGGACCCCAGCAGGCAGACGGGGCGTGGGGACCCCCAGCAGGCAGACGGGGCGTGGGGACCCCAGCAGGCAGACAGGTCGTGGGGACCCCAGCAGGCAGACGGGGCGTGGGGACCCCCCAGCAGGCAGACGGGGCGTGGGGACCCCAGCAGGCAGACGGGGCGTGGGGACCCCCAGCAGGCAGACGGGGCGTGGGGACCCCCTAGCAGGCAGATGGCACATGGGGACCCCCAGCAGGCAGACGGGGTGTGGGGACCCCCAGCAGGCAGACGGGTCATGGGGACCCCCCAGCAGGCAGACGGGGCGTGGGGACCCCCAGCAGGCAGACGGGGCGTGGGGACCCCCAGCAGGCAGACGGGACGTGGGGACCCCCAGCAGGCAGACGGGGCGTGGGGACCCCAGCAGGCAGACGGGACGTGGGGACCCCCAGCAGGCAGACGGGGCGTGGGGACCCCCTAGCAGGCAGATGGCACATGGGGACCCCCAGCAGGCAGACGGGGTGTGGGGACCCCCAGCAGGCAGACGGGGTGTGGGGACCCCCAGCAGGCAGACGGGGCGTGGGGACCCCCAGCAGGCAGACGGGGCGTGGGGACCCCCAGCAGGCAGACGGGGAGTGGGGACCCCAGCAGGCAGATGGGACATGGGGACCCCCAGCAGGCAGACGGGGTGTGGGGACCCCCAGCAGGCAGACGGGTCATGGGGACCCCCCAGCAGGCAGATGGGACGTGGGGACCCCCAGCAGGACACGGGCTCAGAAGAGAGGAAGCCCGTGTCCCACTTGGGGGTCAGCATTGCAGCTGCAGAACACGGGTCCTCTGCCCCCAGCCTGTGTCCCCAGCCTCCTGTCCGCCTCGCAGCCCCTCTTCTCCCGCAGCCCTGGCTGGTTCCTGGCCCCTGACACACTCACAGGCACGTGGGTTTTCCCTTCTCCTAGTTGTCATCGACGTTTCTCCTGTTGCTCTTTCCCATGGCTGTGTTTGTCTCCTGGGCCACTCTGCCCTCTGGGTCTTGGGCACTACCTGTGAGCTCGTGTGGTCAGTGGGGGCTGGCCTGCCCCCCGCTGCACTGGGCTCTCCTGGCTGCTCACGCCTTCCGATCTTGGGCTCATTGGCCCGTGGGTGGCACCCAAAGCCCAGGTCTCTCTGCCCTCACAGGAATGGTCCTGCCCGTGTGGCTCAAGACCATCTGCCGCAGTCAGGGCTGGTCCCTGGTGGGTGGAGGGTACTTGGCCTGTGTCCTCAGCTGGACAAGTGTCCACGGGTGGACCTGAACGTGTCCTGCTGGACACAGGAGGAGCAGCTGTCAGCCAGAAGGTCCAGGCTCTCCCCCTGCCCTGACAGCTGCCCAGCATATGACGGAGAGGCGGCTGGCAACTGGACCACAGCTGGGCTGCTCTAGAAGTCCAGTTGCTGTCCGTGCAGGTGAGAGGAGGCAGAGCAGGCCACTCCTGCTGGACACTGGGGAGCAGAGTGCTTATGGGTGGACACAGATCCAAATCAGGGAATCAGCAGGTGGCCCAGGTGGACACGACGTTGGAGGACGTGTACCCCAGCCCGAGGGCCACTGCGCTCTCCTGTCCCTAGGCTCTGGTGGGATCTGTGGTGTGAGTCTGGGCTGGTTCTCAGCTGTGGGAGGCTGAGCCCCAGGAACTGGGGAGCACCCAGACGTCTATAGGGTCAGCCAGGAGCCGTGGCAGGGACACACTCCACACCCTGCCGGCCCTAGAGGGCCCACAAGCTTTCCCAGCCCCCTGGCCAGTTGTCCCATGGAGGAAGCCTCCATGACACCTACCCACTGCCGCAGCTCAGCCACGCCCAGTGCCAGTTTGCTAAACTCCAGGCCCTGATGGTGCAGCCATGCTGGAGCCAGGAGGGGCTGGGGGAGGCTGGTGGGCGAATCCTGGCGGCCAGCACACGCGCCTTTGCTGGCCCAAGTAGGCGCCAGCAGAGCCAGGCCCTCAGCCGTGTGCTTTGGCGTGGGAATGGTGTGACCTTCTGTTTCCCAAGGCTGTGGCCTAGAGGGTGTGGCCCAGCCACCTGAAGGAAGGAGCACCGCCTGTCGGGGACCTAGGACAGGCAGCCCGAGGAGAGGTCTCTGTCACCTTGCCACGCTGGACGAGGAGAGTCCATGGCAGGGGGCCTGGCTGTCACACGGCGGGTCCCCCGCTCTGCTGGACGGAACGTGCAGAAGGGGAATCTTGAGGCCCAGGCGTACTGGCTGCTCCTGCCCTCCACCTGCCTTGGTGTGTGTATGGCAGACCTGGGCACCGGCAGGCCCCCTCTGACGGCAGCCCCTCAAGGCCAGCACCGTCCAACCTTGGACACACCCAAGTGGACGAGGAGCAGTAGCCCAGGGAAGTCCTGGAGAGGAGAGGGCCCGGACCTCCATCACCGCCCTTCCTCTTCCGTACCCGGCTTGACTCCCGCAGGTCTTCTGCGGCACAATTGCCCGCTGGGGCACCTCTCTGTGGCTGCCCTGGTGCCACAGGTGTGGAGCAGCTTCCTGGCTCCCTCGCAGGTTCCGGTCATCCCCAGCACGGCCACCTGTCCTCAGAGGCTCAGGACTTGAGGGCAAGTCCGAGGGAGGCCTTCTCTCCCCTCCTCTGGCTTCCGTCCACTCTTCCTCTTGCCTCTGTCCATGCAGGACAGGCTGTTAGAGGTCCGGCGCGATGTGTGTCCGTGCTCCCTGGCCCAGGAGGCTGCCTCTCCCGGGGATGACCGAGGACAGGCGGTCGGCCAGCCCGCTCCTCAGCTCTTCCTGGCACTTTTGCTCTGTGCCTTGGAGAGGCCTCTGGCCGTCCTGGCCTTGACCCAAGGAGCCGCTGCTGGCGGGGCCAGGAGGAGGCCCTCCCCAAGCTGCCGCAGCTTCCAGATCCAGGAAGTTGGATCTCTGCAGAAACGGCGCCTGGACCCCGTGATTGTCAAACCAGAGGCCTCCCCGATGGCAGAGGAGAAGCCAGCTTTTTATGATATGGCTAAAATATCAGTGTTTGCAAAGGTTGCTACAGAAACACGCCGAGTGAGCACAGACTCTGAAATAGACCGTCTAGACGCACTCCTACTGTCTGACCTTTGATGTGCTCCTGATCCCCGACCTTGCCAGCCAGGGGTGACTAAGCAGCGATTCACGTTACACACTCTCGTGGGGCCCCACAAGGCCTGGGCCGCTGCTATAAATTTCAGTCTGGCTGCTCCACGGAGCGGCCGCCCTCCCGACACGGCTCCCGTGTGGTTTCTGAGTTGTGATGTGCGTCTGGGTCGCCGTGAACTAATTTCAAGTCTGCGAAGTCCAAAAGCCACAGGGCTGCCGAGAAACAGAGCTCACTTTCAGCCAGCAGGGCCCCAGAGTTTACATAAAATGTGGGAAGGAAGGCCGGAGACAGGCTCCGGCAAAGCAAAACACAAGTCCCGGCGTCGCGTTCACCGGGCCGGCCCCCTCGGGAAGGGCCAGGGAGAGGTGCGGTGGCCGTCTGCCTGCCTGGACTCTGCTGGTGAGGCCCCTGCAGCTGCTCCTGGTCCTCCTTTGCTCCCCACTGTGTGCTGAACTGTGCTAGGGGTCTGGACGGCCCTCTGGTTCCGCCTGGCCACCCCGCCGGCTCAGACTTCACCACACGACTGATTTTCTTTGCCTGAGCTCAGGGTCTCAGGGACTTTCGGTCTGGGCTCCTGCAGCTGGGGCTGAGTGGGCCTCACACCCTGCGCCAGGCCACACAGGGAGCAGGGAACATGGGCAGCCTGGGGAGCAGGGCTCAGGGCAGGGGGAGAGGTGCTCTGGGCTGGCTTCTGCTGAGGCTGTGTTTCCACAGGGGGTCCAGACTTGCTGTCACCAGGATGCCCAGTCCCCGCACTCTGACTTCCAAATGGGAGCCAGGCGCAGGCAGGGCTGGACTGCAAAGAGGCTGGGCGGCGGAAGGGGTGGGGCCACACCTTCTCCCGGCCCCCAGAAAGGAAAGAGCACCTCCCACCAGGGGCCCCACTCTTGCACCGGGGCAGACCCTGCTCCAGGCCGGCTCTGCCCTGGGCCGTGGCGTCAGCGGGTGGGGAGGGACCCGCACCAGGTGTTGATACGTCATAAACAAACCTCGTGCACTCTTCCTGCCCAAGGTGAGCTCCGAGGCAAGGTTGGAAGCCTGGCGAGTGTGGTGGCAGAACACCGAGCTCCCTGCAGCAGCCCGTCCCTGCCACCCAGCTCCCTAGTAAACCTCGCCTGCTCTGTGGGCACCTCTGGAGCCCAGCAGAACCCTCCAGAAGGACACAGTGGTGACATCCCCCCCACACGCACTCTGTGCCTTCTGGACAACCCAGGAGCTCCTGGCCTCTGCCTGCCTTGTCCTTGAGCCAGGCCTTGGAGCCTTCGGAGGCCTCGGGGGCCTTCGGAGGCCAGGTGGCCATTCAGTCTTCCCCAGGGCTGTTCTGATCCGCAGGCTCCTTCGGGTTCTGTGGTTGCTGTGGGAGCTGCTGATGCTCCTGAGGACTGTGACCCCCCGAGGGCTGTCCGGGGGGACCCCTCCCTGTCTACAGCATGACTGCTGCTGCACACAAGCCCCCATGGTCCACATGCCATCTGCCCCCCGCCGTCCTTCCAGGCCTCACGGTCACCAGGAGGACGACTGGGGATCTCAGAGCAAGGGACTGTCCCCATCAGCTCTCTCCCTCTCGGAATTTGCCCAGACGCAGCTGGCACCACGAGGGCGCGCGGAGCTCAGTGTGCTCGGAGCCCACACCGTCGTCTTCTGGGCTGGACTCCCTCTGGGAGCTGCGCCTCTGCCCCCCCAGCTTGGGCCGCTCTGCTCCGGCATCCCACCGTGGCGCTGCAGGCCAGACCTCTGGGCTGTGCCAGGTCTTCGGGCAGGGCCAGCGGCCTCTGGTTTGGCCATGATCCCCATTCCCTCTGCCAGGCGAGGTGCACTCGAGTTCCCTGCAGAACCTGCAAACCTCGCGGCCGTCTAGATGGGCCATGCTGTCCCATGGGCAAGCAGGCACCCTTCTGTGGGGCAAGCGGTGAGCACTGTGTGAGCCCTGGACAGTGACTTCCCCTCTGCCTGGTCATCTGTGACTGCCCAGCGCCTCGGCAAGAGCTCCTGGTGTAGGAAGGTGGGGACTGTGCCCATGTTGGCAGGGGAGGTCCTGCGCTTGGACATCTGGTCCACTCTGAACTACAGTTCACCCTCTGTAAGTGCAGGGTTAGGGATGTGGCCCTGGACTTACCTCCAGAGCCCGCACCTGGACCTTGGAAATCTTGCTGCAGTCCAGGTCCAGCTGCACGCGGCTTCAGGTGCTCTCGGCTCCCAGGACGCAGGCTGTGGGCACATCTGCCTCTAGACAGAGCCTAGAGACCATCGAGACCCGGCTGACGGAGCCAAGCGGAGCTTCAGGGGCAGAGCTGGGAAGGAGTGGACTTGGGCTGGGTGCCCAGTGGAATGCCCCGTGGCCCTGTGTGCCACTCTGCCCCCAGCATGGCTCAGGGGAGCCCTCTGAGAGGGGACTGGCAGCCTGTGGTGCTGACTCAGCTGGGCAGAGGAAGCGCTGAGAGCCCCTGCCCAGACCCCACCCATGAACGCCCTGGGGTCCTCTGCAGTTGACCCTAGGCTGCCATGGCCCATCGAGGGAGCAAGATGGGTGGGCTCTGCACTTCGAGGGTGCCTCGGGGACGGAGAGGTGGTTGTCTAGCTCTGGCCCTGTCACACCTCCCATCACCTTCCGGACCAGGAGTCTCTAGCTCACAGGGTGGAGCCTGTTCTACCTGCCTCCAGACATGAGCACGGGACCTCCTCGCCTGGCAGAGGGCTGCAGGGGCCGAGCCCCTGTGGGCTCCCGTTGAGAGGCTGCCCACCACATGGTGCCAGGGTCCAGAGGCTATAGGGCCTGGGCTGAGCCTTGGTGGCTGAGGGACCGAGTCAGTGCTGCCTCCCTGGAGCCTGGTGGGTGCCCGGCAAGGGTCTCAGCAGAGCCCAGGCCCCACCTGGCACAGGGAGACCCACACAGTGGGCTGGCTTGGGCCTGCTGGTCAATGCCACTGGCATGGGCTGGAGTCCCCCCAGAGATCCCTGACCCCATCGGTAGGGCCTGACAACTGAGGGCCATGGCAAGGGACCTCCCTGTGCTCCTCAGTGCTGGCTACCCTGGGTACCTGCTTGCAGGTGTGACCAGGAGAGACCCGTGCGGGCTACTGACCACGTCTCAGCACAATGAGAAAGCCGTGACCTTGAGGGTGAAGAGGCCGAAAGGTGTCTCAGATCAGGGCCTCAGGCGTGCCAGTGCCTCTGGCAGATGAGCACCCTGGTGACGCGGGCTCCTGCTCTGGCCTGCAGGCTTGACTCGGGTGTGATGGTGGCTTTCGCTGTCAGCTCTGCATGTCCTACGACCCGGGTCTCCTAGCGGCTCTCTGTGGCCTAAGGTGCCTTCCCCCTTCCTGTGTGCAGCACCCCCACCCTCTGCTGGAGCCTGGCCATGGGCTCCCCCCAGTCTGCAGAGACCCTGCTGCCTCCGTATTTCCATGGCGGGCAGAGGAGCTCCGGTCCACTGCCCACGGTACCAGAAGGTCCAGGACTGGAGCTGAATGCCATTGGCCTGCCCCCACACAACGCCTGCCCCCACATCATGCCTGCCCCCTCAAGGTGTCTGGGGCCCCCAGTCCCTCCTGCATGAAAGTGACCCTCAGCCGTCTGGAGGATCCCCGAGATGGCCAAGGAAGCTCTGCCCGAGGTGAGGGCCTGGAGATGTCCGAGCCCCCTTCAGCGTCAGGGCCTTGACTTCCGCTTGGCCTGCGACCTGTCCCTTTGTGCCATGGCTGGGCCATTTAAAGTCAGCGCCAGGAACGTGTTTCTCATATCCCGGGGGCGGCCCCAGTGTCCCGTGAGGGCTGCTTCCTGGTCACAGATGGTGCCTCCCTGCTGTGTTCCAGGAGGTGGGTGGCGGCAGGTCCCCAGGGCCTCCCTGAAAGGGCACTGACCCATTTGCCAGGGCCCCACCCTCCTGGTCTCCCAGAGTTCCTCCTGGTGCTTCCGTCTGCCTGGGTCAGGGCCTGGAGGTGTGAGTTTGGGGACCCCGGCATCCAGACCTCCGCAGCCTGGAGTGACCCATGCTCTGCAGCCACCAGGTTTCCAAAGAGAACACGCAGAAGACGTTTCTGGGTGCTGAGCTCTTGGCCTTGGGGGAGGTGGCCTCCTGCCTCTACGGGGCAGACATCGCCCAGTTGGCTGGAGAAACAGGCAGGTGTTGGGAGCCATGAGGGCTCCGGGTGCTGCCCACACTGCCTCAGACCTGCCCCAGCCACAGGAGTCAGCACCACGAGCCAGCACCACAGCTCTGGGGGCAGCGTGTGACGTGGAGTATCAGCAGCTTGAGGGGACCCTGTCTGTGTGCCTCCTCTTTGGAGGCCACAGGGGCCAGGGAGCTGGAGCAGCCCGGGTACCGCAGGCCCTTCCCATCGGGCTGCCATCCAGCCTGCAAACGCAACTTGGACTGCAGACTCGGGTGGCCCCTGAGCTTTGCTCCCTGTGAAGTGCGCCCCGGCCCTGAAGAATGATGGAGAACTCCTGGCTCATGACCCGGGGCCCCTGTGGAGGTCGGAGCCTTCTCTGTCCAGAAGCTTCCACATCGAGGTCACACGAGGAAGTCTTCTGCAGGCACGTGTACCCGTGTGTCTGCACTGGAAGATTCAGAGAAGTGTGGGCAGAAAGGTCACGTGCAGATGGTGTGCTACTCCAAAGTCTTTTACTGATTTCTTAAAATAGGAAAATAAAACAGAGCAAAATCATACTGTTGCCCTGAGAGCCATGTGGCCACGCTGAGAAGCACTTCCTCTGACCATGTGCATGCCCATCCGTGACCAGCAGGAAGCAGAACGGTTTACAGCAATTTTCTACACGCACAACATGTAGACAGAATCTAGTGGGCACCAACATGTCATTTTAAGTCTTCCAGTTCCACATCAGAAAGTAAAAATGATATGGTTTTAACACTTGTTTTTATTTAACCCAACATGTCAGAAATTTCATCATTTCACTTTCTAAGCAACATAAAAAGTTTGTAGAAATTCTGCAGTCCTTCTCTCACAGGAAATCTACATGCTCACGCCTGCCATGCTTCCTACCCACGGCCAGCACCGACTCCTCTTCAGTTCTCGGGTGTGGCCAGTGGCTGCTGTGCTGGACAGGAGAGCTGTCTCCTGAAACTGAGGGTAGAGGGGATGCCTGTGCTGTGTGGGCAGGGGTGCATGTGGGAAACCCATGAAAGCAGGAGGATGTGGTGAGGAGAGGAGGGTCCTGCCTTTCTCCATGTCTAGCCAATAGAAACCAGGCCATCATCACCACCACCACTATCATCACTTTCCCACTCAAACCATCACCACCATCACCATCACCATCACCATCAAACCATCACCATCACCACCATCACCATCTACATCACTACCACCACCATTACCATCAGCACCATCACCACCATCACCATCTACATCACTACTACCCCATCACCATCAGCACTAGCATCACTACCACCACCATCCACCACCATCACCATCTACATCACTACCACCACCATTACCATCAGCACTAGCATCACTACCACCACCATCACCACCATCACCATCTACATCACTACCACTACGACCACCATCACCACCATCACCATCTACATCACTACCACCACCATCACCATCAACATTAGCATCACTACCACCACCATCAACATCAGCACTAGCATCACTACCACCATCATCACCATCTACATCACTACCACCACCATCACCACCATCACCATCTACATCACTACCACCACCATCACCACCATCACCATCTACATCACTACCACCATCATCACCATCAGCACTAGCATCACTACCACCATCACCACCATCACCATCTACATCACTACCACCATCATCACCAGCATCATTACCACCACCATCACCACCATCACCATCTACATCACTACTACCCCATCACCATCAGCACTAGCATCACTACCACCACCATCCACCACCATCACCATCTACATCACTACCACCACCATTACCATCAGCACTAGCATCACTACCACCACCATCACCACCATCACCATCTACATCACTACCACTACGACCACCATCACCACCATCACCATCTACATCACTACCACCACCATCACCATCAACACTAGCATCACTACCACCACCATCAACATCAGCACTAGCATCACTACCACCATCATCACCATCTACATCACTACCACCACCACCACCACCATCACCATCTACATCACTACCACCACCATCACCACCATCACCATCTACATCACTACCACCATCATCGCCATCAGCACTAGCATCACTACCACCAGCAACACTAACACCACCATCACTGCCACCACCATCACCACCACGAGCACTATCACCACTACCATCACTGTCAATGTCACTGTCACCACCCCAATGAACACCATCAGCACCAGGTTCTAAGGATCCAGGACTCATCCTGGCACACCACTGTCTTGTGCCATTCCTTGGTGACCCAATTCACTCAGCACTCCTGGCCTCCCCAGCGGTCCTTCTGCTAAGTTGGACGTTCTTCACATGGGGAAACCTGGAGTTGGAGGGCAGAGAGGAGCAGGTGGAGGCTGTGTTCAAGACCCAGGTGGCGCAGGCTCACAGAAGCACCTCCTCCACATCCTCAGCCTCTCAGGAGCTCATGGTGGGCTCCTTGCCCGAGCTGCCCTCTGCTCCTGTTGGAGGACTTTGCAGTCATTCAGGGTGGGCCCAAGAGTGCCAGAGGACCTACTGTGGGCATCTTCCTTGCCCTGGTGGGGGGTGGCTCGCTGGTTGGACTAGGGCCTCCCCCAGCTGCGTTTGCCTGTTGGAAACTGGGGAGCGGTCGGGGCGCCCTGCTACAGATGGGTCTGCCCAGCTCACCCGCCAGCTGGAGGTGTCCTGGAGCCCAAGTCCTCCCCAGCCAGTTTCCAGCTCACCAAAATACCTGGGGCTTAGAGTAATCTCCTTTCTTTCCTCTTGTCAGCCAGCCAAGGCCAGGGAGGTGGCTCTGTTTGGGCAGCCGTCTCGCTGAGCTGTGAGCCCGGCTGTGGGGCGGGCAGGCTTGGCTTTCCACTGTCCTCTCATTTCAATTTATAGGACTGAATGGCTTGCAGCTGCTTCCGAGGGATGCGCCTGTGACTGTGCTCACCATTCCACGGTGGGAGAGAGGGCGGCCAGCCCAGCTGGGGCACATTAGAGCCGCACCCACCGGCTTGGCACCGGGCGCAGCACAGACCTACCATCAACGCAGACTTGCGGCTCCCAGCACAGAGGCCTGCTCCTGGGCCGGGCGGGGAAGGGGACCGTGGCCAAGGCCACGTTGAAGCCCACAGCCGTGCGTGTCTGAGCCGCAGACGAAGTTCGCCATGGCTGGCCGAGGGGACCCCGGACTCATGCTCAGGTGGTGGATATCTGAAGCCTTCTTCTGGACGTGCTCCCTGTGCACTGGGGACTGTAGGGGTCGCAGGGTGGCACTCAGGAGAGGGGGAGTCCTTGGGGTGTCGTGACCCCCAGGACTGTTCCTTCCCTTTCAGCTTTTGGGTTTATCATCATCTCTCAGCATCACCGAGGGTCTGGGATGCACAGAAGAGTGTTTTTCCAAACTAGAAAACAGAAATCAAAGCTGCAGGGTAAATCGGCCCCAGGCTCATGACCGGTCCCCCTCCCCTCTCTTTCTTTCATTTTTTTCTTCCTTCCAGTTAGTAGGATCCGCTGGGGAGATGCCTTGTCAGCACCCAGCTGGGCCTGGGCTGGGCCAGGGTCTCAGGAGCAGCCCCTCCCACAGCCAGGCCAGAGCCTCGAGGTGGGTGGGCTGGGAGGGGTTGAGCCCCCAGGGCCTCATCTCCAGGGTGTGAACAGCTGTTTTGGCCACAGTGAATCCAGATCAGCTTGAGGGTGAGCTAGAGGGGTGGGGAATCTGCGCTCACCCTGCCCTCGCCCACCTCGCCAGTGCCTCCTGAGCCTGCCTGGCGCCCTGCGCTCCTCTTCCCTCTCAGTCTTTGGGCCCCGGCACCTTCCTGGGCCAGGCACCTCCTGCACAGTCGGCTCTGTGCCTACGGCCTACAGGCGGCCACCACGACCCGGGCAGGGGCCAAGGGCCGCTCTGCAGTGGCACTTTGCTCCACCAGCTTCAGCGACCTGAAGGACTAAGTTTCACATGAATTTTGCCTGGGATCCCTGCCTGGCCGTCCCCCTTGTGAAAACTCAGAAGATAGGGAGTTGCTGAAGGTCTGCTCCTCCGAGTCAGACAGCATCACGTTTGCCTGAATGTTGTTTTAAGTGAAAGCCTTTAGCTCTGCAATTGAGTTTCATCATTTGCCAGGTTTCATTTTTTGAAGCTCAACTGTTCAGGGTTAGAACTCGTAACCTGTGTTTCCTCTCTGAACCCTGTAGGAGCCAGAAGAGGCGGCTCTGAGGGGAGCCGGGTTGGTCTGCGGCCCTGAAGCCGAGCAGGGAAAACCAGCATCTCAGCAGAGGGTCAGAACGCGGGCTGGGCGGCCCACCCAGGGCCTGCCCCTTCTCCCCACCTCTCCCAGCACCCAGCGCCAGGCCTCCGGGGAAGAGGGGTGAGCAGGCTGCCACAGCGTGGGAGTGCAAGGCCCCCCGAAGATGGCCGAGGCCTGGCTGCGGCACGGCACGCTCTGCCCGGCTCCCTCTGTTTCGGACCTTGTGCTTCCCGGGCAAGGCTTTTTCCTCTCGTTCTCCATAACTTTGATTTTCAGGGACGTGACTGTTGTTTACATTTAGATGCAAGTTTATGCTCAGGACCAGCTCAGTCACCTGCTCCTCTGCAGGTCCTTCGACCTTGGACTTTGAATTTTCACCTATAATCATCAAAAACGTGTTTCACAGCTCTTCAGTGATTTCCAAGGTCGAGGCCCAGCCTTCCCACTCCTGCTGGGGAGGGGACACTTCAGTCCCTCTTCCTCTGTGTCATCTGGTGACTTCATGCTGGTCAGCACGTGTGGTGTCTTTTGTTCGTGGTGGATTGTGGGGACACAGGGTCACAGGGTCAGACACCAGTCTGTCATGCTCTAGGACAGGAGAGGAGTCTGTAAGCTTTTTAAAAGTGCACTGTTGAGTTGTGCAGTGAGGCCTGACCCCTGGGGACCTTCTGCAGCAGCTGTGGCCCCCCCGGCTCTGCCTGCTAACCCTCCACTGGTGTTTCTGGCAGGCAGGGAATCGCTCCCTCACTTTGCACAGTGCCATTTTTCTGCCCAGCTAAGATGTCATTCACACTTGATGTCACCTGGGCATGTGGAGAACCCCAAGCTTTGCCGTGGAGGCTGTGGGACCAGGCTTTGGCCCTGGGATCTGTGAACGTGAGTCGACGGCGCACACACCACTTTCTGCCTGAGCACAGGAGGAGAAAGAGCATCCTCCCCTCTCCCTCTGCCAGGGGAGTGGGCTTGATGCAGGGTTGGGACCACCGCAGGCCACTTCCCTGTGGGTCCCTGGAGAGCAAGGATGGGTTCCAGGGGGCCAAGCCACAGAGAACAAGGGCTGGATGCCTGGCTGGGGGCCGCCAGGCCAGCTCCTGCACAGCAGCCTCTGTCCAGGTGAGTCAGGCCGTGGTCACTCTGGCCTCCGGAACAGCGTCGGAGCCTGGTCCTGGTTCCCAGCACAGTGCCACGAGTGTTTTCATGTAAATCTCATTTCCTGGGACGAGCTGCTGACCCTGCAGGTGCTCAGTGCACATGCCCCTGCTGAACACTGTCACCAGGGGCACCTTGGGCAGCAGGGCTGCTGGCTTCAGTTCCTTCCGAAAGATGCCCTGATGCCCTCTGCTCCCACTTGCTGGCCGAGACAGCTGCTGTCAGGGCACCCAGCAGCGCTGGCCCTCCTGCTCCTGGCTCCCTCTTCCTCCACCTTCACTCTCCCCACGGAGGGCCTCGTCCCGAGGAGGCTCCCTGCCTGTCCCCCGGGCCGCTCCCTGCCCTCTGATGGACAGCATGGCTGGGTTCAGGCTGGTGGGACCTTCTCCTAAAACACAAAGTCATGGCCCACCTCGTGCCATGTCCAAGCCTGGGCCTGGGTGGGTGGGCCCCATGAAACCTCCCAAGCCTCAGCTTCCAGGCTCCAGGGGAGGGTTGTGACAGAGCCTGTGGCAGGTGCCGCCTGGCGGCTTTGTGTGGCAGCTGGCTGTGCCGAGACGGGCGCTTGCTTCTCTTCCCTGTGCTCCCCACGGGCCGGCGAGGCATTGGGGAGTCACCAGGCCCTCACAGCGCTGGCTCCACGCGCAGGGGAGAAGCGCCTTGGGTGGAATCTTCTCGGAGTCTCATCTGAAAATAGATCCTCAATTTCACAGACAATTAGGGGCTTTCCCTGGAACCCATTAAGCCTCACCCAGCGCCAAACCCAGGAGTGGTCTTGCTAAGTGTCTGATGCCAGTGTCACAGGCTGTACCTGAGAGGCCAGGACACCTCCATGGGGCAGCGACCAAGCCAGGGGACCAGACCACCTGGGCACGAATCTGTCCTCACTGCCACGTGGCTTTGCCAGGGGTGAGAGGCCAGTGCACTGGGCGAGCTTGCCAGGTGCCACTGTTGCCTGCCCGGCCCACACCCAGCTCCGGTGCCATCGGCCAGGACCTGCTGTCAGCCGCCTGTTTCCCATGCCCCCACCTGGGAACTGTGGGGACGAGCCGTGGGGACGAGCCACTGCCCAGCCTCAGAGTCGCACCAGCACACTGCCTCCGTGTGCTGGCTCTGCTCTGCCAGCTGCCCCTGTGCCTCCACCTTCTCTGGTGCCTCCACAGGGCAGCATGGGGCTGGCGGCAGCCTGTTCCCGCCTGTGGCACCCGAGGCTCTGCTGCCTCACACTCCCTCCAGGGTCCTCTCGGGATGCTGGGCAGGGCGTGGGACCTCCCCCAGGAGTGCCAGCCTCAGCCACAGCTCTGCCGACCTGGGCCAGGGTCTCCTCTGCAGGGTGCTCCAGGGCCAGGGCAGCAACGCGGGGGAGGACGGCCTGGAGGATGCCCGAGGGCCCCTCCCGGTTGCAGTCCTGCCTGAGGACACAGCAGTCTGCCCTGAGCTGCCATGAGAAGCTGTAGCCGGTGGCCAGCATCATGGCCAGGGACTGCCAAGGCCAGGGAGCGAGGCCGGAGGCCAGGAAACACAGCCCCTAGGTGGAGCCCTGCACAGCCTGCGGGTTCCCCTGCCACAGAGGAGACAGGCAGGCCCTGCGCTGTGTGCCCTCCCCACCCCCATCCACTCAGAGCCACACCCCACGCTGCGGCCCGCTGGCCCTGGCCACGGGCCTGCTCACCTGGGACTCGGAGGAGGAAGGCTGGTGCTCTTGTCCACGTATGAGACGGACCACAGAGGTGACTTCAGAAGACTCTTCTCCACAAGCTTTAAACGGAAAGGTTCCCAGGAAATCATGAGTTAACCAGGAAATCCAAGACTCACTTGCTTATCTACTGCACTTTTGATATCCCCAAATAATTTTAGTCGGCTTCATTGTGGGATCTGCCACGTGTGGACATCATTTTCCATGTAGAGACCCCAGATGGCAGGTGCAGGTGAGGACCGGCTCCCGTGTGGTCTGGGCCCATGGTATCAGAAGGCAGCATCTGGGCCATTGCAGAGGGGCCCACCCTGACCCTCACCCAGGGAGAACCATGGCCGGGAAGTGCGGTCAGCAGCAAAGCCTGGTTCTAGCTCCCCACGTCACCCCCACCCCACGCCCGGTGACTGCAGGACTGGCTTCTGCTGCAACAACCTTCTGACCTCCTTTCCTGTCAGCCTCGCCTGCCCTGCCTCGGGGCCAGGCACCGGCGACACCCTCTCATGGCCAGCTCTCTGTCGTCACTAGCCCCTGAGTCGTTCCTCTGCAGCCTGCAGCCCTTGGAGGTGGCCTGGTCGACCCTGGGTGCAGGCCTCCTGGACTACCTCTCTGGGCTCTACGCCGGTCTGGGCAAGGTGGCCCTGCAGGCCAGGCCAGTGCTGCTGCCAGCAGGCTCGGGAGAGGCCACTGAGTGGCTCCTACAGAGGTGGAACCCCTTGTGGACCTGTTCCACCAGGTGCCTGCTGTCTTGGCCTGGGGCAGCGGGTCAGGCCCCGAATCTGCACACCTCCTCTGCCTGCTCAGACCCACCCCAGGAAGGAGTGCCCCTCCCAGCTCACACTCTGCAGCCGCCCGGGGCCCTGCCGCACCCCTGGCCTAGGGCCCTGCTGGACCAAGAAGGAGCACACTGCTCTCCCCTGCCCTGAGCTTTGGCAGCAAAAACAAAAAAGGAAGGGAAGGGGAGGGCCTCAAGGTCACCAGCCTCGCGGTGGCCTGCTGGATTCTGAGGTGCCTGAGTGGCCAACGTGGCGCCTCTCAGCTGGTCCAGGGAAACCTGGCTCGGGAAGCTGAGCTGGGCTGGCGTGGACACGGCTGCTCTGACCCGCACTCTCCACTGTCCCAGCAGTGAGGAAGGCGAGCAGGGAGGGGCTCCCACACCCGGGCACCTCCAAGGACTGCCCCAGGATTGAGCTGGAGGCCACGGGGAGCCATGAGGAGCAGGCGGTATGGGCTCCACCAGGCAGGAGCCCTGCCAAGGCCAGCCTGCCTCCACAGGAGCCCAGAGAGCATCAGCATGCGCTAGCCACCGGAATCCAGAAGTCAGAGCGCCACGCGGGGTTTCTGCCCAGGTCTCTCCTTCCCCAGCCTCTCAGCCACGTGGTACAGGCACACGCAGCCCACTGACCTCGGCTGGTGTGGAACGACGTCTGGGGGCAGAGGAGGCCCACCTGCAGATCCGTCTCTCTGTTTCCTGTGCTGGGCATCCACAAGCAGGGGGTCATGCCCCGGGGGGCCCACAGCTTCGCCTGGCTGTGCTGGCCTCCCAGGGCACCTGGGCAGGGCTGGCCTCCACAGGGAGGAAGTGTGCATCCAGGAGAGCCGGGAGGCCTGTGCCACTCTCTCCAGGGCCCACGCAGAACTCAAACCCTGAGCCTCAGGCAGCATAGCCCAGGGCCTTGCTTCCGTGACCTGGTTGGGCTGACCAGCTGGTTGCCGAGGGACTGTGCTCAGGAGTGCCTGCCCTGAGAAACCGCTGCGGCCAGGCGGCCAGGGGTTCACAGGCCTGGCCCTGGGCACGGCTTCTCCCCAGTACTTAAGGTGTGCATGCTCTTGAGGCCCGTGGTCCTTGCCAGCAGCAGCACTGGACGTCCACTGCCAGAGGTCAAAACATGGGTGGACAGACTGTGCAGCCACAGATGGACCCCAGGAGGGCAAAGGAGAGGGGTGGCCCTGGGTCCTGGCCCTAGTCTTCCCGTCCAAGACTGGACTCCACAGAGGTGAGGGCGTCAGACACGCATCGAGCCACTCGCCAGCTGAGAGGAGAAGCGCAGCGTGGCCATCCGCTCCCCACGGCTAGCTTGCTGCATGGAGGACAGGGCTTCTGGGCGGCCTTTCTTCCCAGGACAGCGCTTGCTCCCACTCAGGAATGCTCGGCCGACTGTCTGTAGACACCGCCCTCCACCCGGAAGGCCAGAACTGGTGTGGTCTGCTTGGATTCGGGTCTCCCTGGGAAGACCGGTCAGGCTGGGCCGCCCGAGGATGACCCTGTTCTCATGGCTGGGCAGGTGCAGGGAGAGATGAGTCAGGAGGTGGCCACGCGTGAGTCAGACAGGCCACACCCAGTATGGCGCTGCCTTGGGGGCAGAAGCGCCTCCCTGCAGCCCTCAGTGGATGCTCGGCCCCAAATAGCACGAGGCTGACACTCGGTTTCTTGGCCTCTGGCCAGCCTCCTACCGCTCCTGCGCCCCTTCCCAGTGTGCAGCCTCTCCCTCCGTCCAGGCCAGGGGCACTCTCAGAGCGGCACCTCCCGGCTCGGGGAGGGCAGGGCTCCCAGACGGGGCGCCAGCTCCGCTCAGTACGGGGAGTGGGAGCCACGGCACACATCCCCTGGGTCAGTCACTGCCTGCTTCTCGAGGCCTGCGGTCTGCGGGGAGGGGCCTGGCGCGGCCTGACCACTCACACTGGAGGCAGAGGTGCAGGCCAGGGGTGCTGGGGGAGGACGCAACCTTGTGGACCTGAGCCGACTGCCAAGCCCGGGGAACGGGGCCCCGGGAAGATGGGTCAGTCTGGGCCAGCCCCCAGGATGACCCTGTTCTCATGGTGCGTGAGCACAGCCCCATCCTCCCTGGGCCTTCCCTGGGTCTGTGAGCCCCCAGACCCGGGGTCCTGTGTGGCCCAGAGGTAGGCAGGACAGGTCTGTGCCTCCACCTTCCCAGGTCTGTGCCCGCGGTGGGCCACGTCCTACAGGCAAAGTGCACCAGAGGGTCACAGCCACCCACAGAGCCTGTGGAGCCACTCTGCCGTCCTGTGGCTGTCCGGCCCTCGGGCAGTTGCTGACAAGTCTCACAGGTGTCCTCCCTCCTGCCGAGAGCCCACCACTCAGTCCACTCAGCTGACCACAGTCAACCCCTCAGCCTGGGCATCCTGTCGTCACACGCCTGAGGCTGGCCACCCTCTGGCTGTCCTTGTCCTGCAGCTCCTCCCCCTGCACCTGCACCATCCAAATCCTCCGACGAGGAATGGGCTCCCTGGGCCCTTCCGCAGCAGCCACCCTCCATGGCTTCCGTGGTGATCTGTGTGAGCCGCAGGTCTCCAACTCAGCAGGCGTCCACAGACACTGGGCCTGGGCTGCTGAGTCCTAAATAACAGGAGCTCTCAACCCTGCGGACAGAGAGGTCTCCTGTGGCATTTAGTAGAGCTGCTCTTAGACGACCTCTGTAAGAGCCACTCTGCAGGGTCAGCTGGATTGGATTACGAGGTGCCCAGGATCGAAGGGGTCATGGGTGCTGATGAGGTGTGTCTAGGGACGTTTGGCGTGTGGGATAGGCAACTGAGCACGGACAGCACCGTCCAATAGGCCAGTCCGTTTGCTAGACTCTTCCATAGGACTCTGAAGGGTGCAGCAAGCACAGGCCGGCAGAGCCCACGGGGCAGTGGGACGGGCCTCACGGCACTGGTGGGCCTCGACTTGCCGAGGGGCTGTTGCGGTGCAAGGCGGGCAGCAGGGCTTAGGCCTCTTAGGTCTGACTGAGGGCACAGGAGAAGGGGGGACCCTGCCCCTGCGAGGTGCCAGGGAAGGTCCACTGGGGGCTTCAGGGGGATGTTTGTGACATGACGCCTGGGCATGAGCCCTGTGAGCCCCCAGGGAAGTCTCCTCTCCTCAGTAAAGGGAGTGTCCTGGGATCCCACCACAGTCCCCTCGAGGGACAGTGGACAGAGCTGCAGGCGGATGGTCCCTGCAGCTGAGCGAGCTCCGTGCTGCAGAGACGTCACCTCAGTGACCACCCAGTGCTCCACTTTCCACCCTCACCCAAGGCCGGCCCCAGAGGAGGTGGCCTGCAGCTCTGAGGCAGGACTTCAGCCCTTTTCATTCCATGAAGACAACCCTGGACGTGGGGCCTCGCAGGCTCAGGGACGTTCTTTCCTCGTCTGTGAACCTCCGCGAAACCACCAGGTGGCCTGGTGACTGAGCCCACGTCCCCACCCTCCCCAGAAAGGGTCCCAGAAGAAGGGCTGCTCAGGTTGGACCCTGGTGCTAGGCAGGGCCCAGGGCCCTTGCCCAACCGAGTGCCTGGGCTCCACCTCCACTCTTGGTGTGGTGGGTCCTGCCCTGGACGTCCACTGGGAAGGGGCTGTGGCTGGACACCAGGCCCTGCCCCTCGGGCCTGCTCCACACCCCGCCTTCTGCATCTCTGTCCCGTAAAGCTGCAGTGGCTCCTTCTCTCACTTTGGATGTTCACGGCACGAGGTGAAGGACGTTCCACTCTGCTCTGCTGGTGCAACCTGGAGGCCGGTTTCCACACTGGGCAGAGGCCAGCAGACAGTGCTTGGAGAGAGGACAGCGCGTGCTTTCTCAGAGGGAGAGGAGCAGTGTGGGGCCACAGCTGGGAGCCACAGGAAGTGCAGAGTCTGACCGTGGCACGACCGTGGTGTGGCTGGAGTCTGGGACAGCAGAAGGGCCCTGCTCTGCTCTGAAGTCACCAGGGCCGGGGAGGGCTGCAGCCCTCTTCCTTGAGGCCCGCAGGCCCCTGCTCTGCTTCCCAGGGACCCTGAGTGCCAGCAACCCGGGAGCTGGAGTCACCTGGGAAAGACCCTCCTGGCCTGAGCGGGCCTGTCCAGCATGAAGCCCAGCAGAGGCAGGAGGGTGGACACAGCGGGTGTGGAAGCCATCCCTGCTGGGGGTAGCTGGGTGGAAAGGCTTGGGCCTGCAGCCTCCTGTGAGGCAGCTGCTGCTGTGCGGCTCACTACAGCCCGCCCGGGGCCTGGGGGCAGCGGCAGCAGGGCGAGGAGAGGGTCTCCCAGGGCCTGGAGCTAGCGAGGGACTGCCCGCCTCACATCCAGCATCAGCCTCCTGGCTTCAGAGCGCGGCCCACAGGGAGGCGAGCCCGTTCAGCCGCCCAGGCCCCTGTGCCCCGGCTCACCAGCACCGCGCTGCCGATGGGCTGCGCCACTGTGGAGTCACATCCCAGACCCTTCCCAGCCACTGTCGGTGCCAGTGTGTGACCCAGAAAGCTTGGAGCACTGAGGGGGCTCTGGCTGCAGGACACCCCAACACCTGAAGGGCTACGTGACCTTCAGTTTGATCTCTCCAGTCCTTCCCTCCTGCTGCTGAACCCTGAGCCTGGTCTCATGTCCCACGTCCACAGTGACCAAGTTGCCCAGAGACTCACCCCTTTACCAGTCCCCCGACCCTCAACCTGCTGTCCTGCCCCAGCGCCTGCCTCACAGGAGGCCGCCAGGGCAGAGGTGGCCCCACTGTGGGGACACAGGGCTCTGCTCTGACTCCCAGACCACCTGTCACCAACAGCTAGGATGGGGAGGAGGTGCCAGGAGGCCTGACAGAAGGGGGGGGTTCGGGGTGGCAAGGGACACAGGTGGCCTGGACCCGCAACTGCCCACGAGGATCCCTGTACAGACAGCCACCAACGGTGGGTGGGTGGACAGATGGATGGATGGACAGATGGATGGATGGAGGGACGAGGGGGTCATGGAGGGATACATGGATGGTGGGTGGGTGGACGGGTGGGTGAATGGATGGATGGAGGGACGAGGGGGTCATGGAGGGATACATGGATGGTGGGTGGGTGGACGGGTGGGTGAATGGATGGATGGAGGGACGAGGGGGTCATGGAGGGATACATGGATGGTGGGTGGGTGGACAGGTGGGTGAATGGATGGATGGAGGGACGAGGGGGTCATGGAGGGATACATGGACGGTGGGTGGGTGGACGGGTGGGTGAATGGATGGATGGAGGGACGAGGGGGTCATGGAGGCATACATGGACGGTGGGTGGGTGGACGGGTGGGTGAATGGATGGATGGAGGGACGAGGGGGTCATGGAGGGATACATGGATGGTGGGTAGGTTGACAGATGGATGGACAGATGGATGGACAGATGGATGAAGGGATGAGGGGGTCATGGATGGGCAAGTGGGTGGGTGGATAGATAAAGGGATGATGATGATAGGTGGTAGATAAAGGGACAGCAGGTTCAGTCTCAAGGCATGAGACAACAAGAAAGTCCTAGAGTCTGCATATTTTTTTAATATTTATTTTTTAGTTGGACAGAATACCTTTATTTCATTTATTTATTTTTATGTGGTGCTGAGGATCAAACCCAGGGCTTCACACCTGCTAGGCAAGCGCTCTACTGCTGAGCCACAGCCCCTGCCCAAGTCTGCATATTAACACGGTCCCCCTAGACCTCAGTAACTCCATCTGCAGGTGGGGCTTGACCTGCCTTGTGTCCTCACAGGGCAGCTTGAGGGTCACATGAACAGCACTTGGAAAGCTGCAGTTGAAGTCCACGCATGAACTGTTATCATCCAGGTTAAGTGGGGTCCAATTCATAAAGAGCCTGGATTAGAGACTATTTTTAATTTTTTTATTCCTCTGAGTATGTTGTGGTAAGAGCTAATTGCTAATAGCATATTTTCATGTTGAAGTCCTGCTGGGCCTACTCCAATGAATAGGAAAAAAAATCCCATAAGTAGCAGCGTTATTTGCATCCAGACAATGAGTGTTCCTCAAGTCTTTAACCCCATTCCCGTAGATTGGCTCTGGCACCCCTGCTTTAAGTGATTAAATTGCTTGGCAAACCCTTTTCCTGCTGGGAAGCCTCAGGTAAGCTTGAACCCCGCCAAACCATCATTAATGTCCGGTCATTACAAATCCCAAATTGAGGGATCTAGTGAGTAAGTTCCAGGCACACAGAGAAGGCAACGTCCGTCAAGTCGATGGTCTTCATTTGGGGCTGTAGAGACATGCAGAAGCTCGCGGGTGGTCCCGGGGTCCGGACAGCAGGGCTGTGACGGAGCCCTCTCTTCTGGAGCAGTGGCCTGACCTTGGAGAGGCAGCGGCCAGCGGCCAGGCCAGCGTTGTGGTGGTTCTGAGGGCGTGGGCAGGAAGCTGGAGCAGCTGAGCGGTTGGAACAGGGTGGAGAGCTCCTCTTCATCGTGAGCCACGTGACAGAGGACACCTGGGCCACGTGGGCGGCTCCCACAGCACCTGGACAGACATTTTGCCTCACTCTTCTTGCCTTTTCAGAAACGGCGGAAATCCTTGGCTCTTCCCCAGCCCTCCTTTGTTTCTCCTCCAGGTAAAGAGCTGGTTTGGCAGCGAGAGCTATTTCTCAGCCTCCGTTTGATGCTCCCCTTCCGATTAAAGTTATATGAGGCCCCGAGGCACATCAGTGATCACGCCACTCTCTTGGCCAGACGTGAGGTTGTTATGTGAATAGCTTTATTGTTACAGGACATGAAACGCAGGGCGGAGGAGACTGACGGCTGCACCGACTAGTGGCCTCCCCAGGAAGCCTTGGATATCAAACGTCAGAATCCCTGTTTCCAGCCAAGATGAACTAACAGGGGCCAGAGCTACTCTCCACTAAAACAACTAAGAAGTTTAAAACGTACCAGACACATGTTAGACATTAGACCGCACGCACCTAAAGACAGCAGGCCTGGGGGAGGCTCAGTTTACGGCCTGCAGCGGGTTCTGGGCCCTGGCGAAGGAGGAGGCACAGGCAGAGCCTGGAGTCTGCAGAGGTGGAGATGGGGCCAAGGCTCTGGGGCAGACTGCTAGAGAGCAGGGGCTGCACAGAGGGAGCACTGAAGTCTGCAGAGGGCTCCCCTCCAATGTGCAGCTGAGGGGACTGGGTCCAGGGAGGTGCTATCTGATAGCACAGGAAGGAGCAGCCCTTGACCTCACCCGGGTCCAGGGATAGTGCCCAGCCCAGCACCAGGCCAGGAGGCCCACACAGCATCAGGTAGTCTGCTGCAATAGTGGGAAGCCCAGCCCAAGGGTGGGAGCTGCTCCGGGCCTACCCAACAAAGCCTGGAAGACTTTGGAAGGCACAGAAGGGCCAACCATTTCCCAAGTGGCTTACCATGCCCCGAAAAGAGCTCATGCACATTTGTGAGGGGATCCAGGGAAGGAAAACCCACCTAATGACACCTACTCAGAATTCAGCAGGTGTTCAGAGAAGCAAACCAGTGTGGAGAAAGAGCAGCCCTGCAAGACCCGCTGGGAGTGAGATGGAGTAGAACCAGCAAGTGTGGCCTGGGATCCCTCAGAAGCCATGCTGTGCCAGGTAGGTAGAAACCCAGATCCACCTGGTAAAGGTGCAGCAGGTGGATCACGCAGAAAAAACCACGTGTGCCCTGAGACTGCACTGGGGACCACCCCAAATGACAACAGGGAGTTCGGGAAGCAGAGCTTCAGTGAGCTGTGCATTGCAGCTGGTCGCTGAAGCAGGGGCAGAAATGTCTTCAAAGTGACAGCTAAAATATTTCCAGTTTATGGGAACGAGAGACCCCCAGATCCACGGGGCTCCACGAACTTCAAGGCAGCTGGAGAAACACACTGTCTATAGAGAACACAGTCTGACAGCAGTCTTCTCACGGGACCAGAGCACAGAGCACAGAGCAAAAGACCCCGCAGCAGCACCCTCAAGCACCCAGAGAGAGCAAGGGAACAGAGAATTCTGAGGCCAGAAAGGAGCGCCTTCCCAGAACCAGGGGGAGGAAGTGCTGGGGAAGGATATTGGCCAGATCATGTCGTCGGTGTCATACGGGTACAGAAGCACAAACTCCATCAGCATGCACAGTGGTGGGTTGCTGAGAGCCACAGCCGAGTCAGAATGACGCCTGGCATTTTTGCCAGAAGGGAGTGGTTGAGAGGTGCTGCCAGCGAGCCATTGAGATGATGATGGTTATGTTAAGCTGCGTATTCAATTGTATATTAGACCCCTGCTTTCCGCCTGGGGGGGGGCGCCCGCTACTCTGGAGTTCTTGCGTTGGTTGGGGAAGTTCTGGAGGAGGGATTTCCAGTTGGTGATTCCTGGAAGGGCCGCCTGGGTGGCGTTGGCAGTGGGTGGCCGCGCTCTTAAGAGGCAGAGTGGGGGAGTATCCGTCGCTTCAATCCCCAGTGCCAATGTAAATAAGTAAATGAATAAATAAAAAATATCCAATTTGGGAGGCAGAGAAGATGTGATTGTATTAAAAAAGTAAGATGAGACTGTGAGGGACTGGCGAAACGTCGGAGGAAGAGACCACAAGAGACCAGCTTCATGCAACATGCATAAGGGGATTTTAATTGAAGAGGATCCTAATTCAGCGCACTGAGGCTCAAGGCTCACTCAGGAAGGGAGAGCGGCCCAGAGCCCAGAGCAGAGGTCAAGCAGAGCTTAAGTACACTTTTTGAGGAAGGCGGGGGGCTTTGCATACATCAGAACAAATCATCATGAGGTGCGGGAAAATTGAACAACAACTCTGAGACATGATTAGTACATTCATTGGCGGGAACAGGCTGGGCAGGGGTGACTGGTCACTTCTAAGCGGGATACACATTCAAACTGATTGGTTTTAGGGCCTAAAGGACTACGTGACAAACTACACAGAGTCCCAGGTTATTAGACAACCAGGGAGTCAGTGGGAAGATTTACTGGGCAGTTCGGGTATTGTTCTAACAGAGGATTTTAACAATACCTGATCCTTCACTTTTTAACTCAGGCCCTGCAGCTTGGAAACTTTACAATGCCCGGTCTTTTACACTTTAACTCAGGCTTTGCGGCTTAGAATCAGCTTAGAAATTTTACCCTTACAAGACTACATGCCCAGAAAAGCCTACTTGTATATGAAGATGTAAAAGGATTCACAGTTTAAACATGAATAGACATACATGCAAACACCAATCAAAAGACGATTTAATGGCTTTCCTTGTAACTCAGCGGTAGAGCCTAGCACGTGTGGAGGCCCTGGCTTCCATCCTCGGCACCACATAAAAATAAATAAATAAAATAAAGATATTTTATTTATCCATCTATAAAAACAAAAAAAAATTAAAAAGATGAATTAATAGTACATTGGGTAGATCTTAGAGCCCAAGCGTGACCAGAACGGGAGGGTAACTGACGGTAATAAAGGCCAACAAGGGTGGAGTGCCATCACAGGAAGTAAGCTGATGAACTGCCAGAAGAAATGAATCCACAGTCACAGGGACCGGCGCCTCTCAGCTGTGATGTGACCAGTAGAGAGGCAGCCCACCTGGGCACAGCGGAGAGGGCTCCCAGGTTCTGGAGCTTCCCGCCACGCCCACAGAACGTGCTCAGGAGCAGTTCCAGCACAGCCCACGTTCTGCACCAAAACGACACTCAGCAACATGGAGTACGATCACATGAGCCATGTTCTGGCTTAGATGGTAGGGCCTAGATGAGGTGTCCCCAGAGGCTCCTGGGTGGGACAGTGCAGGAAGGTGCTGAGCCCATGTGAATCCACCCCTGGTGGACGAGCTGCGTGGTCACTGAGGAGGTGGCTCGCTGGGCGCCAGGCTGTTAGAATGTGTGTACTGTGTATCTGGAGAGTGGGGTCTCTCGCTGTCTGCTCCCTGGTCACCATGTGAGCTGCTTCCCTCCACCACACTCTTCTGCCTGGTCTCCTGCCTCACCTGGGCCCTGAGGAATGGAGCCTGCGGAGACCTGAGCCCCTGACTGACCCTGTGCTCCTCCACAGTTGCTCTGCGGCCTTTCGCCACAGCAGGGAACAGCTGATGGAGACAGGGAGTCAGTCAAGATCCGCAGGCACCGGAAACCTGCCCACTTCCAGTGGGTGAAGAATCAGAGGAACTTAGCACGACTTTGAATCTCATGAGGTGAAAACGTGACAGTGGGACACCGGGTAAAGCAATGTCACCAGAAGCCACAGGACCCAGGCCTGGTGGGAAAGAAGCTTCAGGCGAGGACTCAGCTGCCAACTAGTTCTGGTTTTGCTTTGTCTCTGTGCTGGGGATCGAATGCAGGGGTGCCTGGCCACTGAGCCACACCCAGCCCTTTCTTGAGTTTTATTGAGAGGCAGGGTCTCACTGAGTTCTTAGGCCTGGCTAAATTACTGAGCCTGGCTTTGAACTCACCATCCTCCTGCCTCAGCCTGCCAAGCCACTGGGGTTACAGGCATGTGCCACCACGCCCGTCCCCCAGCCCTTGATATACTTCATTTTGAGGCAGGGTGATTAAGGTGCCGAGGCTGGCCTTGAACTTGAGGTTCTCCTGCCTCAGCCTCCCGGACGGCTGCTTGACACAGGGGCACCATGGTGCCTGGCTTGGCCTCCATCTCAAGCATTAGGGAACACAGGAATGGAGAAAGGGTACCCGTGAGCGAGGGAGGAATGGGAGGTCAGAAGGAGAGGCACAAAGTCGGTGAAGCTTCCCCAGCGAGGTCTGCGGAGCCCGTGGTCCCGAGCGACAGGAGGGCCACTGCTCTGGATTCCACCCACCAAACAGCAAAAGGGCTTCAGACTCTGCCTCAGGTGACGTGAACAGGTTCCTTAGAGTCAAGGATGACAGACAAGCCACCGGTGACATGGAAGGACCTACTGAAGAACTGGGATCTCCCCAGGGCCTGGCACAGTGGCCCACGCCTGTCGTCCCAGCAGCTCGGGGGGCTGGGGCCAGAGGATCTGGGTTCACAGCCAGCTCACAACTTAGCGAGACCCTGTCTCTAATGAAATATCTTAAAAAGGGCTGGGTGTGGCTCCGTGGTAAAGTGCCCTGGGTTCAAAACACAGAGTGAGGCCCCAGGTGAGGCCCGGCCAGCAGCAGGCAGGCCCTTCTTGAGGTCCTCTGGCTCTACCCTGTCCCTCTTCTCCACGCGCCTATCCCAGTGCCCTGCTTGGAAGCAGACCCCTCTTAGCTCCTCACCCTGCACTGGTTCGTGGGACTCAGCTCACCACCACCACTACCCTGTTCCTAACTGTTATCCACGTGAGTGACTGCTTCCCTTGACAGCTTTCCCTGCTCCCTGGCAGCTATTTACAGACATGCCCCCTGGTCATTTAAATCATATTAAAAATTTAAAATTATTATTATTATTTGGTGGGGATGAACCCAGGGGAGTTCTGCCACTGAGCTACATCCCAGCCTTTTTTATTTTTTCTTTTGAGACAAGGTTTTTCTAAGTTGCCCAAGTTGGCCTCAAACTTGCCATCCTTCCCACTCCAGCCTCTTGAGCTGCTGGGGCTGAGGGCGTGCCACACCAGGCCTGGTTTCCTGTGGCCGTGCATGGCCCTGCTCTGCCTAGCCCCAGTCCTTTTCACAGCCCACAGGGCCCCACAGGCCCAGCCTGTTGCCTTTCGGTCATCTCCTGCCATAGGACACGCACCACAGAAGTTAATTAAAACAACAGCACTTCTTCTGCAGTTGGGGTAGAGCTTGGCAGCACAGCTGGTCCCTGCTGTCCTCGGTGTCAGCTGGGGATGACTGTAGGCTGAGGTAGAAACCCAGATTTCACCGACTGCTGGTGCAGTCCCTCCCTCCCTCTCTCCTGCTTGTGCTCCTGGGCTGGTGCAGCCAGGGCCCTCAGCAGGCACTCGCCAGCACCTCCAGCACAAGCCTCCGCACTTGGCCTTGGCTACCTCACAGCATGGCATCCAGGTTAAAAGGGGACCGCCCTCCAGAGCATGTGGAAGTTGTCCTGCATTTCCAACCTTGTTCCAGCCCTGTCACTTCCACCCCCTGTCTTCAGTGGCACCAAGTCTGCCCAGGTGGAGACCAAAGATGTGGACCTGCAGGAACCAGAGAGAAAGAGCTGCCTAGAACCAGAGAGAAAAACCCGCTGAGACCAGAAAGGAAAATTGGCAGGAGACTAGAGGAAGACCCACTGGGGACCAGAGAGGAGGACCTGCTGGGGACCAGGGAGGAGGACCTAGTGGGCACCAGAGAGGAGGACCTGCTGGGCACCAGAGAGGAGGACCTGCTGGGCACCAGAGAGGAGGACCTGTAGGGACCAGAGAGGAGGACCTGCTGGGAGCAGAGAGGAGGACCTACTGGGAGCAGAGAGGAGGACCTGCTGGGACCAGAGAGGAGGACCTGCTGGCACCAGGGAGGTGGACCTGCTGGGACCAGAGAGGAGGACCTACTGGGAGCAGAGAGGAGGACCTGCTGGGACCAGGGAGGAGGACCTGCTGGGACCAGAGAGGAGGACCTGCTGGGACCAGAGAGGAGGACCTACTGGGAGCAGAGAGGAGGACCTGCTGGGACCAGAGAGGAGGACCTACTGGGAGCAGAGAGGAGGACCTGCAGGGACCAGAGAGGAGGACCTGCTGGGACCAGGGAGGAGGACCTGCTGGGACCAGAGAGGAGGACCTGCAGGCAACAGAGGAGGACCTGCTGGGAGCAGAGAGGAGGACCTGCTGGGAGCAGAGAGGAGGACCTGCTGGGACCAGAGAGGAGGACCTACTGGGAGCAGAGAGGAGGACCTCCTGGGACCAGGGAGGTGGACCTGCTGGGACCAGAGAGGAGGACCTGCTGGGACCAGAGAGGAGGACCTACTGGGAGCAGAGAGGAGGACCTGCTGGGAGCAGAGAGGAGGACCTGCAGGCAACAGAGGAGGACCTGCTGGGAGCAGAGAGGAGGACCTGCTGGGACCAGAGAGGAGGACCTGCTGGGACCAGAGAGGAGGACCTACTGGGAGCAGAGAGGAGGACCTGCAGGGACCAGGGAGGTGGACCTGCTGGGACCAGAGAGGAGGACCTGCTGGGCACCAGAGAGGAGGACCTACTGGGAGCAGAGAGGAGGACCTGCTGGGACCAGAGAGGAGGACCTGCTGGGAGCAGAGAGGAGGACCTGCAGGGATCAGAGAGGAGGACCTGCTGGGCACCAGAGAGGAGGACCTGCAGGGATCAGAGAGGAGGACCTGCTGGGAGCAGAGAGGAGGACCTGCTGGGACCAGAGAGGAGGACCTACTGGGAGCAGAGAGGAGGACCTGCTGGCACCAGAGAGGAGGACCTACTGGGAGCAGAGAGGAGGACCTGCTGGGACCAGAGAGGAGGACCTGCTGGCACCAGGGAGGTGGACCTGCTGGGACCAGAGAGGAGGACCTACTGGGAGCAGAGAGGAGGACCTGCTGGGACCAGGGAGGTGGACCTGCTGGGACCAGAGAGGAGGACCTGCTGGGACCAGAGAGGAGGACCTACTGGGAGCAGAGAGGAGGACCTGCTGGGACCAGAGAGGAGGATCTGCTGGGACCAGAGAGGAGCACCTGCTGGGAGCAGAGAGGAGGACCTGCTGGGAGCAGAGAGGTGGACCTGCTGGGACCAGAGAGGAGGACCTACTGGGAGCAGAGAGGAGGACCTGCTGGCACCAGGGAGGTGGACCTGCAGGGACCAGAGAGGAGGACCTGCTGGGAGCAGAGAGGAGGACCTGCTGGGATCAGAGAGGAGGACCTGCTGGGAGCAGAGAGGAGGATCTGCTGGGACCAGAGAGGAGGACCTGCAGGGATCAGAGAGGAGGACCTGCTGGGAGCAGAGAGGAGGACCTGCAGGGACCAGAGAGGAGGACCTGCAGGGATCAGAGAGGAGGACCTGCTGGCACCAGGGAGGAGGACCTGCTGGGAGCAGAGAGGAGGACCTGCTGGGCACCAGAGAGGAGGACCTGCTGGGCACCAGAGAGGAGGACCTGCTGGGACCAGAGAGGAGGACCTACTGGGAGCAGAGAGGAGGACCTGCTGGGACCAGAGAGGAGGACCTGCTGGCACCAGGGAGGAGGACCTGCTGGGAGCAGAGAGGAGGACCTGCTGGGCACCAGAGAGGAGGACCTACTGGGAGCAGAGAGGAGGACCTGCTGGGACCAGGGAGGTGGACCTGCTGGGACCAGAGAGGAGGACCTGCTGGGACCAGAGAGGAGGACCTACTGGGAGCAGAGAGGAGGACCTGCTGGGACCAGGGAGGTGGACCTGCTGGGACCAGAGAGGAGGACCTGCTGGGACCAGAGAGGAGGACCTACTGGGAGCAGAGAGGAGGACCTGCTGGGACCAGAGAGGAGGATCTGCTGGGACCAGAGAGGAGGACCTACTGGGAGCAGAGAGGAGGACCTGCTGGGAGCAGAGAGGTGGACCTGCTGGGACCAGAGAGGAGGACCTACTGGGAGCAGAGAGGAGGACCTGCTGGCACCAGGGAGGTGGACCTGCAGGGACCAGAGAGGAGGACCTGCTGGGCACCAGAGAGGAGGACCTGCTGGGACCAGAGAGGAGGACCTGCTGGCACCAGAGAGGAGGACCTGCTGGGAGCAGAGAGGAGGACCTGCTGGGATCAGAGAGGAGGACCTGCTGGGAGCAGAGAGGAGGACCTGCAGGGACCAGAGAGGAGGACCTGCAGGGATCAGAGAGGAGGACCTGCTGGGAGCAGAGAGGAGGACCTGCTGGGATCAGAGAGGAGGACCTGCTGGGAGCAGAGAGGAGGACCTGCAGGGACCAGAGAGGAGGACCTGCTGGGATCAGAGAGGAGGACCTGCTGGGACCAGAGAGGAGGACCTGCTGACACCAGGGAGGTGGACCTGCTGGGACCAGAGAGGAGGACCTACTGGGAGCAGAGAGGAGGACCTGCAGGGACCAGAGAGGAGGACCTGCAGGGATCAGAGAGGAGGACCTGCTGGCACCAGGGAGGAGGACCTGCTGGGAGCAGAGAGGAGGACCTGCTGGGCACCAGAGAGGAGGACCTGCTGGGCACCAGAGAGGAGGACCTGCTGGGCACCAGAGAGGAGGATCTGCTGGGACCAGAGAGGAGGACCTACTGGGAGCAGAGAGGAGGACCTGCTGGGACCAGAGAGGAGGACCTGCTGGGACCAGGGAGGAGGACCTGCTGGGAGCAGAGAGGAGGACCTGCTGGGCACCAGAGAGGAGGACCTGCTGGGCACCAGAGAGGAGGACCTGCTGGGACCAGAGAGGAGGACCTGCTGGCACCAGGGAGGAGGACCTGCTGGGAGCAGAGAGGAGGACCTGCTGGGAGCAGAGAGGAGGACCTGCTGGGACCAGAGAGGAGGACCTGCTGGGCACCAGGGAGGAGGACCTGCTGGCACCAGGGAGGTGGACCTGCAGGGACCAGAGAGGAGGACCTGCTGGGACCAGAGAGGAGGACCTGCTGGCACCAGAGAGGAGGACCTGCTGGGACCAGAGAGGAGGACCTGCTGGGAGCAGAGAGGAGGACCTGCTGGGAGCAGAGAGGAGGACCTGCTGGGACCAGAGAGGAGGACCTGCTGGGACCAGAGAGGAGGACCTGCTGGGCACCAGGGAGGAGGACCTGCTGGCACCAGGGGAGGTGGACCTGCAGGGACCAGAGAGGAGGACCTGTTGGGCACCAGGGAGGAGGACCTGCTGGCACCAGAGAGGAGGACCTGCTGGGACCAGAGAGGAGGACCTGCTGGGACCAGAGAGGAGGACCTGCTGGGAGCAGAGAGGAGGACCTGCTGGGACCAGAGAGGAGGACCTGCAGGCAACAGAGGATGACCTTCTGGGCACCAGAGAGGAGGACCTGCAGGAATCAGAGAGGAGGACCTGCTGGGACCAGAGAGGAGGACCTGCAGGCAACAGAGGAGGACCTGCTGGGACCAGAGAGGAGGACCTGCTGGGCATCAGGGAGGAGGACCTGCAGGGACCAGAGAGGAGGACCTGCTGGGACCAGAGAGGAGGACCTGTAGGCAACAGAGGAGGACCTGCTGGGACCAGAGAGGAGGACCTGCTGGGCATCAGGGAGGAGGACCTGCAGGGACCAGAGAGGAGGACCTGCTGGGACCAAAGAGGAGGACCTGCTGGGCATCAGGGAGGAGGACCTGCTGGGACCAGAGAGGAGATTCTCCAGGGGACCAGAGAGGAGGACCTGCCTAAACCACAGAGAAAGACCAGAGGGGAGGACCTTCCCAGAGACCAGTGAGCAAGGCTGGTGAGCACAAATGTGTTGCCTTGAGCCTTTGGAAGACAAGATCCCTGGCTGCTTCCCACCTCCCCTTCCTCCCCTGCAGCCCCAGGACCTGCAGTGTGCATGGCTGTCTCAGCTGAAGGATTCCTGGTAGTCCAGTTTCTCCATGTGAGGAAACTAAGGCTCCCGGGTGTTTCCCCAAAGGCCACAGGTAGGAAGTCTGTGCCCCACAGTGTTGGTATGGAGGAGCTAAGCCCAGGTACCCCTGGGAGGGTGCAGCTGAGCACAGTCTCTTGGGGCACTCACTCCCTGGGAGGTTCGGAGCTCTACTTCTCCACGATGCCCAGTGCCCAGGAAAGCAGTCCACCCGTGGCGGCTGGGACGCTGCGGGCTGCTGGAGCTGCCGGTCAGCTCTCCTTTGCTCTCAGTGGTGGCAAAGGTGCGGAGCAGCAGTGCCACATGAGTGCCACATGGGTCCTGCTCTGCTCCACAGAGGAACCGTCCCACCCCGACAGTCGTGGGGGGCACTTTTGGGGGCCTGTGGCATGCACACAACCCAGAAGCCCTACCTGCAGAGGCCTCTGAGCCAGCAGAGGGGCAGTGTGGAGGACGCTGGGCTGAGGGGCTGCTGTGGCTGTGGCAGCCCTCCCTGGGAGGGCAGTGGGAGTACGGGGTCTGCACCGCGTCCTCCAGCCCAGGCCAGGCCAGAGCTGCCGAAGCAGCGGCCTGAGGGGAGCTGAAGACCCTTGGCTTAGGGCACTGAGCGTCTTCCCTCCAGAGGTGACTCAGGCTAGCCCCAGAAGAGACCCTTACCAGCATGTTTGCTCCTTCTCGGGAAAGAGGGATGGCTGCTGGATAAGCACATTAACAGCAGGCAGCTCATGAACAGCAGGTTTGCTCAGGCACTTTGAGAAGGAGCTGGCTCTTCCTTGTGTCAAAGAAGGGGACAAGTCCCACAGTGACGGGGAGGATGGCAGGTGCTCTGACCACACAGCGTAGAAGCAGCTCTGAGCTTCAATGCAGGGAGTCAGAGCTGGGTGGCTCTGCTGGCAACAGCAGTGCCATCGTGGGGACCCACGCTGGCCTAGCTGCTGGCTGCTGCAGGCCTGGCCCAGCCTCTGCCGTCTGCTGGGTCAGTGTGTGTATTTCCTGGCCCCTGGCACCATCGGGGCGACTCACACTCACTCAGATCGGGTGTCCAGCTTCCCGGTAGAAACCCACGGTGGGCGGGTGCTGCTGGGCATGGCCACACATGGGCACGAAGGGGGTCTAAGGGAATGCTCAGTCATCATAGACCTGATCTGATTTTTTTGGCATATAAACCATACACACGATGTGCTTCACATACATCATTCCAAGTTAGGTCAGAGTGGGGGCCTGTCCTGGGCATGAGCACTCACAAGCCACATGGGGAGCCCCCTCCCGCTGCTGGCCCTGGGCACTCCAGTCCCACACATGCGCCGAGGGCAGAAGCACCTGTCCACGTGTAGCCCTGTGGCTGGGGAGAGGTGTGCAGCACTGACAGGCAGAGGCAGGCCAGTCCGGGCGGGGCCAGGGGCAGGCTCAGGCCCCTGCGGCGGGGCTCCCCTCGGCCCCTCCAGGCCTGGGGATCTGTAGGGCTGGGGAGGAGGAAGCAGGTGTGGGCTTTTCCATTCTCCTGAGGTGATGACAATATTTCAGAACTAGATACAAACTACAGTGGCGGAAGCGCAGAAGGCCCCGGAATCACTTGCTGTACCATGGCTGGTTTCAGGGTGCTCTTCACCTCGGTTTCCAAGGCAGGGGAGGCTGAGGGAGGCCCTCTGGAGGTTCCTGGCCTGCCTCCATCCTGGGGCTCCCTGCTGGCAGAGAGGGTGGGAAAGCTCAGCGGGCACCTCCCACCTGCTGTCCCCGAACCCTCCATTTCGGAGGGGGCTGTGAGGTCCCTGCAGGGCTGACTTCCAGCAGTGTGTGGGGGGGCTGGCAGCAGGTGCCTCTGCCTGCTCTGGGTGCATGATCAGTCTGCAGACCCTCAGCGGGCGGCGGAGCTTCTGCGCCTGGCAAAGCTCTGAAGGCCACGCGTTCTTTCAGATTATGTGCTGGGGAGGCCCTGGCGCCCACCCGCTCGGTGGATGGCTGGACGCTCTGCATGGGCGGGGGCGAGAGTGCAGCTGGCAGGTGGCTCGCCAGGCAGCAGGGAGCCACCTCCAGCTCCAGGGGAGTGTGTGTGGCCCCAGCCTCGCCCAGGAGGTTTCTCTGAACACAAATACTTGGCATCAGCACGAGTCCCTTCTCCACCTGGCCGGGGCCAGCACTGCGCCTCTCTCTGGGGAGGACTCCTGCAAACCCTACCCTCGCCTTGCCGCCGACTTCCAGCAGGCTTCCTTCACAAGCATCAGGAAGAAGGGGAACCACCCGTCGGCAAGACGTGCTTCCTTCTGCTTCAGTGAGCACACAGCAGCTGCTTCCCCAGCAAAGCCCATCTCGGGAAACTTCCCACGAGGGCCACAGAGAACCAAGTAGAATTTTCCATGAGCAATGAATCACTCTCAGACTGAGATTGTCCAGCAAAAAATACCGCTTTATTGGCTCTGTTTTCTAACTACAAGGAGAGCAGACACAGATCTCCAATGTTTCCTTTCACATGACAGCCTACTACGGAACAGCTCATGCAACGGCAGTACGCTAGATACGGGGTCAGCAGCAGGCTGCGGGGGGCGAGTGCCGTGCTCCCGGCTGCAGTCAGCTCCTCACGGCCTCCCAGGGTCAGATATGGCTTTCGAAGCTGTTTCTCTGCGGGTTGGAAGAGGCAGGACGGCCTTGAAGATGGACACTACAGAGATGGTGCCTGGCGGGCCTGCCCCCTGATCTCCACCCATGGTGCAGTTCGGGCCTGCTCCACCAGGGGGCGATGGCTGCTAAGGCACAGGGACGGATGGCCCTGCTCCGTCAACGTGCTCTTTGGTTGAGAGGAGGTCACTGCCAGGACCTGCTAACTGCAGAGATGCAGCAGGAGGCCCCAGGCGCCCGTCTGCAGCTGTGACTGACCTGAAGACAGCCTGCCTGTGGCCGCTTTGAAAACGCTGCTTTGGGTAACTTTTCCTAGAAGCAGAGACTCTAAGGCTTCTGTGAATGACGAGTCTATAATTGACAAATATGTTACACTCCCTTCGTAAGGTATTTACAACTGCTCTCTGACTCTGCCACGTGGTGACCTGCCGGTGTCTGAACGCACCTCTCTGGGGTCTAAAGTGCTCTGTGTGAGACAAGAAGATGCCACCTGTGCTGGGCGGCAGACCCAGTGGAAGGGGCTGGAAGGTGGGTCTGGAGCTGGTCATTCCCATGTGGAGGCCCTGCCAGCACACACTGCCACCCTGTCTGTCACTCACCAAGAACACATAGGCCTATGGTGGTCTAGGTACAGGCATGCAGACGCAGACCCGCCCCTACAGACGGTGTCTTTTTTGTCCAAGACTCTACTGGAGCCATTCGGCCTCTTTGTGCTTTATTCAAAACCAGATTAGAAATTAAGACCCCAGCATGCTCCTATTAAAGTCCTACGAGTTAGTCACACAGAGCAGAGACGTGCAGGGCTGAGGCAGCCTGAGGACACAGCCCAGGAGACGTGGAGGAAGCGGGGAGCCGTGGAAGGTGGATCTCTCACAGCCCGGCTGGCCAGACCCTAACACACCAAGGACGGAGCCTCGTAGCCAGTGTCTTCGCTCCTACAGATACTCGTGGTAGCACAGCCAACGCTCAACTCCACGACTCCACGTGGTCTGGTTAGACAAGGCACTTCCAGTGCTGAGTCGGGGCTGGCCTCCGCCGCCCGCAGTCCTCTTGGCGGGCTTTCCCCCAGGAGGCACGCAGCCCCTGATAGAGCTCCTTGTTGAACACGCAGCGCAGTCGGTCGTCAGCCCCTCGTGCCAGAAGTCAGAGTCTGAGTGGCACCAGCTGTGTTGGGCCCATGGTCAGGAGCCTGCGCGGGAGCTCGGCTGTGGGGTGGCGCCGACCCCACGGCTGCCGCCAGCTCCCCGCGGTCTAGGAGTGAGGCTCCGGGCCCGAGAGGTCGTTGCGTATGATTTCATTTACTGAAAGAAACAGAGAGAGGAAGGGTCAGGGAAGGAGAGGCCACAGTCGGCCACATGGGGGGACTCCAGATGCCCTCTGCTGTGCCTCTCATCCGCACGTCCACTGGAGATGAGGCCTCTCCCTCCCCTTCCCTGCCTGGCCCTGGGGTCCTGAGGTTGTCCTGCCTGGCCCTGGGGTCCCGAGGTTGACCTGCCTGGCCCTGGGGTCCCGAGGTTGTCCTGCCTGGCCTGGCGTGTGGCTCTCAGCCTGGTCCTGGCGCCTGCACAGGGGGAAAGGCTCTGAGTGGCAGTGCTGCCTCAGGGCCCTGGCACGGGGGCCAACCTGCTAGGTGCAGAGCGAGTCCTCTGTCCAGGAGCCCACACAAGAGTCCCCCCAGAGCGCGCCCTTGGCCAAGAGAGCAGGGTGGTCTCTGAAGCCAGGCTGCCCTTCATGTCTGTTTCCTATAGATGGTCAGCTACAGTGTCCCCCGAAGGCCAGCGATGGCCACGGTCAGTGTGTGATTTTTGGCAAATGGGCAGGAAATGAGAGAAGCTGGCAAGGCCGTGGCCAGGGGCTGCACCACCCCCTCTCTCCGCCCACCTCCCTTGCTGGCCACCTGATCTGCACTGAGATAGGAACCGTCCTCTGGCAGGCTGTCACCAGCCTTTCCTGGTGGAGTTTGGAGGTGGGGAGCCTGCACTGACGTCACGGAACTGCCCGGGTTTCCCTTCGCCACAGGCTGGAGGCCTGCACCCAGATAAACCCTCACGCTGTCAGGGGCCCCGGCCTGTCTGAGGGCAGCTTCCTGGAGCCACCGGCGGGCGAGAATTTCATCACCTCCCTTCCCCAAGCTCCCTTTCAACACCCACTGCTCCTAAGAACAACAATAACAGCAGGCAGTTGGGAACCAGGAATTGTGTCATGGGAACTGATAAGAGAGGGACCTGGCTGCACACACCCCGGCTCCGAGGCCTGTCTCCCTGCTCCTTCCATGGCCCTGCCCAGGAGCTCGTTGGAGCAGGCCCGGCCCTGTGTGGAGGAGCAGGAGGGGCCCTGCATGGAGGAGCAGGAGGGGCCCTTGGGCACAGACGCCAGCCGCACTCTGGAGAGCTGGGCCCGACGTGGCAGAGCTCAGGAGGCAGCAGGCTCTGTCCGCTGCTGTGAGGACGAGCAGGGCCAGGGCTCACAAGCTGGACACAGAGCAGCCTTCAGGACTCAACTTGTCCCCAGAGTACACCGGGCAGCTCCTTAGCCTGACAGTCGGGTGTGTGGGTGCAGGTCCTATGGCCCTGTGGGTACCGCAGAGGCTCCTGGCAGGCAGGACGCGGTCTCTTGGGTACAGTGGGCCGTGTGTCTGTTGAAGCCCAGGGTTTTACTTTTGGTCATCCTTGGCCTCTTGGCTGTGCTGGGCACCAAGTGGGCTGGGGCAGCTGGACATGTGGCAGGGCTGTGGAGGGGAGAGCTTAGCGCCCCTGCTCGCTCACTCGGTCACCTTCATGGAAAGAGCCGCACGTCTGCTCGTGCTCTGCCCCAGCGCAGCCACACAGGGGCCGGCTGCCAGGGAGGAGCACAGCCCCAGGGCCTTCGGGTACTTTCCAGGGAGATGGGCAGCACCCCACTCAGTAGAGGTGCACACTCCTGGGTGAGAAGGTGGGGACTGAGGGGTGTGGCGTCCAGGACTGGACAACGGGCACCCCCCGTGCACCCAGCTCCGGCCCAAGGACTCCAGGCAGGGTAGAGGCAGGACAGACACCTTGTCCCTGGGCTCCTGAACCAGGGAGCCCCCCAGGGTTGCAAGTGGGAAAGTGTCACAGAGCACCATGATGGGGAACTGAGCTGCCCGCCGCGGGGCCGAAGACCATGGGACTCGGGCACCTGCAGCTGGACCCCGTGGAAGGAGAAGTGAGGACACCCAGGTGCACAGCCCAGGGACAGCCTCCAGGAGAGGAGAAGTGGGCTCACGGGCGAGAGGAGCTCTGAGGACAGGAGGGAGGACACTGAGGCTGCGGAACCAGGGAGGAGAGAGGAGTCACAGACGAGGGAGGGAGGCGAGAGGAGGAATGCGGAGGGGGCTGTTGGGGTCTTACAGGTAACCCTGGCCCAGCAGGGGTGGCACAGTCAGGATGGGAGTGTGGGGCAGCAAGGCATGGCGGGAATGTGAGGACGGAGGCGGAGTACTAGTGGAGATCCCAGGGGGGCTCGGGATGGCCCTGTGCCGCAGGAGGCGTGATTCCCAGAGGCATGACAGGACCCGAGGCGTCCAGGGCAGAGGCGTGGAGGAGCGTGAAACTCCAGGTGACATCTTGGCATGGCGGAGGGAGACCGCGGGGCCTGTAGCCCACAGGAAATAACCTCTGCTGGTCAGGAGAAAGGGGAAGAGCCAGAGAGTGGGCTTTCCCTGCTGCCCTCGGAGGCACCTGGGCCACAGAGGGAGACCCCGGGTGGGCCGGGGAGACGCTGGGCTTCTCCAGCCACCAGGGGCCCTGGCTGGAGGCCCAGGTGGGCGGGGGCGCCTCTGCTCTGCAGTGGTGGGTGCCCTCACAGAGCTCCGGAGGGCTCGAGGCCGTGGGAGGGCTCAGGAGTGTGACCGGCGCCCCCAGCATCTGTGGGTAGCACCACTCTCCAGCAGCACAAGCCGACGTCCGGGTGTGCCACAGGGAGTCCACAGCCCCAGCTGTGCCAGGCCTCCCCAGGTCCCCCAGGGCCTGGTGGGCGGCCGGCGGGGGCCTGCTGCGCTGGAGCGTGTGGCAGTACCTCTGCCACGGTCCAGAGAGGGTGTCAGGGCCGTGCCCACTCTGGGACGGGCACTCCAGGCTGCCAGGCTGGGCACAGGACCCCAGCCGGCTCCCCTTCCCGCCCGCTCTCCGTGAGGTCATGGTTTCGCCCAGGGCCCGCCTGGCCCTGGGCTGCCACTGGGCCCTGGTGGCTTCCTCTCCAGGCGTCCGCCCACGGTTCCCACAGAGCTCTCTCCACTGATAATTTCCACCCTCTTATTCAGCTTTTCCACCGACATGAAGGCTTCTCTTTACAGAGGTGTTTTGAACTGCAGGTGACATGTGACCCTCACGACCCGCCTGAAAGAGGAACTCTGCTCGCTCACTTCGACGTCCTCCACAGGATGTGGCCAACTGTTAGACCACAGCACAGCTTATTAAGAAGGGTTTTTTCCCTTATATTCAATTTTTTCTCTAAACTGCTCCCGAGGTGGAAAGTCTTGCTTTTCTCTAACGTGTGTGTGGCAGTGAGAATCCCGGGCACAGCCAGGCTGCACACGGCGGTGTGTGTCCTGTCTCCTCCCTGCACACGCCCACACCCCCAGCACACACCTGGACGGGGGCTGGGAAGTCAGTGCTGGGTTCAGGGCCGTCCATGGGCTCTGCAGGGACCCGGGTGTCCGTGCACAGCCCTGGGGGCCTGGAGGTGGGGTCGTCCTAGGGGCAGTACCCAGGCTTTCACCCAGTCTCCCCTTCTCGTGCCCTTGAGGAAAAGCTGAGAGAGAAGCGGGGCAGTGGACACCCCCGGCGCCCCCAGGTTCCGCTCCCGGCTTGCACCTGACCACACCGAGACCTCACCAATGAAAGGAACCCGTGGTCTGGAGACTGGCGCCCGCCCCCTCATGCTCAGCCAGGCTCACACACATTCTCCACCTGTGGTCTCTGAAAGGGACTGAGGGTATCCAGCCACATTTCACGGAATGAGCAGACTCCTTACTTGCCCAGCGTCGGTGCTGATCTCGTGAGGGCTCCCAGTCGGGCCCTGCATGCAGAGCAGCAGACCCCTGGCCCTCTCCAACCTGCACTGGCCAGGCAGACAGCCTGCTGCGGCTGAGCAGCAAGAAGCAGGCCACCAGGGAGGATGGGAAGAGGGACCGCCGCCAGACGGGGAGCAGGTCGGAGTGGGCATCGGCAGAGAAGGCCCTGGGCCTTCAGCGCCAGAACTACCCGGTGCTGCTGGGGTTGTGTTCTGTTCTGTTTTTCTGTTTTTGTCCTGGGGATGGAACCCACTGGTTCTGAACCACTGAGCCACAGGGGAGAAGGGTCTCCCTAAGTTGCCCAGCTGGCCTGGAGCTGGGACCCTCCTGGACTTTCACCCAGCTGGGCCAGGCACCCCAGGCTCGAGAGGGACGCATCCTGAGGGCCCAGGGGCTCTTGCCACACAGAGGCATGGACAGGCCTCGGGTCCCCAGGGGCCCACACTCCAGCTGAGACCCAGTGCCCATGACGGGGCCATACCAGGGCTGCTCCTGTGGCCTTCGCTCTCCACACCACTGGCCGGCCTGACCACTGGGACCCAGTCTTCAAGTTAGAGTAGCAGAGCCCCACCTCCTGGGGACTGACAGGGCTGGTGCAGCTCCTGCCGCTGCAGCTGACCGAGTGGGCCGTGGGCAAGGCTCAGACGAGGCTCCTGCCTTGACCTGCAGCTCCCTCAGGAGAGGCCGCTCTCCATTCGAGGTCACTGAGGAGGTCCCAGTGCCTGGAGCCGAGAGGGCAGCCTGGGGAGGGGCCCACGAGGAGGTGAGGGCCTCTGGGTTTCTAAATATAGCTGACAGGCCGCCAGGCCGCGAGGGTCCTCTGTGGCCTCCCGTTAGTGCTTGGGAATGGGGACAGTGGGACTCCGCGGAAGCCCGCCGCCCGCAGGAGCTGCTCTCCCCATGGGTGCCTGCCCAGCTGGGCGGAAGTCCCGGGCCTGAGCGCTTTTGGGTGAGCGTTCAGTTCGCCTGTTGTCGTAAGAGAAAGGGGAGTCCCGGTAGCTGGCAGAAGCCACAGAGTTCGAAGGGAAAGGGAAGCACAGCTGAGCCGCCCGGCCCAGGTCCCCAGGGGCCCAGGTCCCCATGGCTGAGGTCCCCCACCCAAGGTCCCCCATGGCCGAGGCCCCACATGGCTGAGGTCCCCCATGGCCGAGGCCCCGCCTGAGGAGGCCCCTGACATCCAAGGTCCCATCCGGCCAAGGCCGCCCCCATCCAGGCCAAGGCCCGGCACAGCCAAGGCTCCCCATGGCCAAGGCCCTGCCTGTGGCCCACGCTGCAGCTCTGTGGCCCCTGCCTACGGCAGTCTGCACATGTCCCAGGTGCAGAGGAGAACTCTGTGGGGAGAGCGTGCAGAGAGTGATGCCGGTCATCAGATACAGCCCGTGGTGTCCACAGCAAACAGCAGAGAAAGGCGGTTTGACGCCGCAGAGCCGCCTCTGCCTGGCCCCCCACGTGCCTGTGCAGTCCACCCGCCCCTGCTCCTCAGTGGGACCTCCGAGGGGTAGGCGGTGCCTCGCGAGGTCAGAGGCCAGCCTCAGGCTTGGAGAGCAGCCGCCAGGAGAGGCCGAAATCTTCCTGGTGGCTTTCCCTACCTCTTAGAAACCGGACTTGGGCTTAAAGAATAAGAAATCTGGACCAGCCATGCCACCCTGGACACCTTGCTCAAGCCCACATTAAAGAAGTGTCATTAACACGGATAAGGACTATCTTTGCAAAAAAGAAAGAAAGAAAGAAAGCTGCGTCAGTTTTCAAAATAGACCTCCTGACGCAGAGGAAGGTCCTCCTCCCTCAGTGACACTGGCTCCAGCTTGGAGCTCAGACGACGGTTTGTGTCCCTGCTCTGGGCAGGCCGTGCCCAGAGGACACAGCTGAGCCCGGTGGACACAGCCACCCCTGTGCTTCTCCCAGGACGTCCCCACCACTATCCTGTCCTCCTCGAAGCTGACTGCAAACGACAGGACGGTTCGTGTCACCTCCGACAGGGACACCGGTGCTCGGGCCACACTCTGCCCAGGCCGACGGGCAGCAGCAGGGCACACCTGCCAGCTCTTCACCATGGACAGGAAGACGAACATCCCCACAGACCTCAAGTTGTCAAGGATAGTTTTATTTTTAAGAGAAACCAAAATAACTTTTCAGAGAGCAAAACAAAACAGGAAGAGCATGCTTTTCCATTCCTATAAAATATAATTACGAACACTAAAACTACCTGCTCGCCTTCCCAGCTCAAGTCAGAATTGAAACCTGCGTGGCAGCCCTCGGGGATGAGCAGACCCAGAGTGGTGCAGGCTGGCCCCTGTTCCGAGATCCTGCTCCTGGGCAGCGTCCAGGTCCGTCTGCTGAGCAGACCTGCACCGTGTCTAGCCTCCTGGAACAGGGCCTCTGGTGGTCAACTTGGGCAGCAAGGCCCTGTGGAGCGGCGGGCGGGACCTCTGCCCCTCCCAGGGCACCTGTGTGACACAGGCCTTTCAGCTCCCGTGGCTCTGCACTTAGACCTGGGTCACTCTGAGTTAAGGTCCAATAGTGGATCTGAGTTAAGGACAGAGAAATATCATGACCAAAGCCAAAGAGCAGAGATCAGAAAACAGGAAGAGGAGGAGAACTGTGCCCGCCATGGGCCCGACTGGCCTGATGCAGCGGGGTGCAGGGCCTCCTGCTCCTGGAGAGGAGACAGCCCTTAGTGGGAGGGCGCTCTGTCCTGCCCCTGGCCCCCGGCCGAGCGCGTGCTGATCCTGCACACCCGAGAGTGGCCCCTGAGGCAGGCGGGGCCCAGGGTGCTCACGAGGGCCCAGAGCCTGGAGGACCTGGAGATGCGACTTGAGGTCCCCGGGGCTTTTCAGAAGCTGTGGAGGCCGGAATCAGCACGGCTCCTCGGCCTTCACTGGGGCGGCTCGTCCAGGCAGATCCCCGCCTGTCCAGCCTTGGCCTAGTCTTAATCTTTCAATCATCACAGGCCAGCGCCAGGGGCCTGCTATTTTTAGAAGGAGAGAAGGGGACAGTAAGGGGACTTAGTGACAGCAAGTCACAGCTTTAATGAAGCGCGTCCCTCCTCAGGTAGGCTGGCCCTGAGGAGCGAGACGCAGAAGCTTCCCGTTTTGAGAGCTGCTTCCCTATTTAGCCCCAAAACTCCAGGGTGTGCCAACCGTGTGGAAACCTGAGCGAGGCCGGGTGCGGAGGCCACGTGGCCCTGTCCTGTGAGGCAGGCCGTGCTCCTGCGGTGCCCCCGGCACTGGCTCATCCTCCAGATGCCCTTGAGCAAGCCTGGCCCAGGCCATGGCCTCCATCAGCACGGTTCCAGGGCTCTCTCCCACGTTAGGAAACTGACAGAACCCACAAAAGTGAAAAATAAAAATATTAAAAGCCCTTTTTAACTGCAGTACAATCCAGGGACCTGGAGAAGAGGAGAGGACGGGCGGGTATTTTGGCCTCCTCCTGCTGCTCAGCTAGGGGCACGCCAAAGTCCTCTGCCTGCCCAGCAAGTGGTCCAGCACTAGCTGCAAAAGCACCAACAAAGCCAGGTGGAGTGGCCATGCCTGTCGGGAGGCTGAGGCCCGAGGATGGCAAGTTTCAGGGCAGCCTCAGCTACTCAGCAAGACCCTGTCTCAAAACCATGAAAGGGACTGGGCTGTGGCTCAGGGGTGGGCACCCTGGGTTGGGTCCCCAGTACTGCCAGAAGGAAGGGAAGGGGCAGAAACATCACCAACAGGTTCAGCTGCCCTCTTCACCGCCCCGCCCCACTGAAGGGTGGATAGCAGAGGCCATGGGCCAGGGTCCTGCAGGGCCCCTGCTGTGCCCAGGCCACCCCTGGTGGGCAGTGCCAGCCCCCTTAGAAGATGCGGCCGTGACAGGCAAAGGCGGCCGTCCCTGCTGCATGTCCTCGTGCCTGGCCCAGTTGTGCTGTGCTCACGGGAGGGAAGGGCCTGGGGTGTGCACCTCCGAGGTGCCGAGGGGGACGTGGGGCTTGGCGCTCGGACACCTCAGCAACCAGCCCCAGAGGTGGCTGCCAGGCGGGTGCGTGTGGGCACGAGGGCCACCCCCACTCCATCGATGCCTGGCAGGAATGCACCCTCAGAGGCCAAGGTCACTTCAGAGCAGGCGCCTGGACCCAGGGACAGAGAGGCTGCGGGCTGGCACACGGCGCATCCAGGACACCACACGCGACCATGCTCACCTTCACGGCGCCCCGTGCCCCTTGGACAGGAGCAGCTGTGGCTCTGGGCTTGGTGGGATGAGATGCCTGGATCCCCCCGACCTGCTGCCTAAGAACACTCCAATATGTTCCCAGCTGCTCGGGAGCCACCCGGGGTCTGGGGAGCCCCGGACTGGGAGGGGGAGACAGCAGAACACGGGCCTCAGCATCCCTGAAGACCCCTCCAGGTCCCCTCGATGTGCGTATCTTAGACACCCGTCAATCTTCAGGAAGAAGTGGTGCCTCGCTCTGTAAAAACTGACTGTGCCTAGGGGTGGAGTCACGTGGTGTCAGGGAACAGGGCACACGCCCAGGAAAGGGGAGCACAAGGCAGGTCCTGAGGGAGGGGAGCACCACAGGGAGGTGCTGAGGGAGGGGAGCACCACAGGCAGGTCCTGAGGGAGGGGAGCACCACAGGGAGGTCCTGAGGGAGGGGAGCACAAGGCAGGCCTGAGGGAGGGGAGCACCACAGGGAGGTGCTGAGGGAGGGGAGCACCACAGGCAGGTCCTGAGGGAGGGGAGCACAAGGCAGGCCTGAGGGAGGGGAGCACCACAGGGAGGTGCTGAGGGAGGGGAGCACCACAGGGAGGTGCTGAGGGAGGGGAGCACAAGGCAGGCCTGAGGGAGGGGAGCACCACAGGGAGGTGCTGAGGGAGGGGAGCACCATAGGGAGGTCCTGAGGGAGGGGAGCACCACAGGGAGGTCCTGAGGGAGGGGAGCACCACAGGGAGGTCCTGAGGGAGGGGAGCACAAGGCAGGCCTGAGGAAGGGGAGCACCATAGGGAGGTGCTGAGGGAGGGGAGCACCACAGGCAGGTCCTGAGGGAGGGGAGCACAAGGCAGGCCTGAGGCAGGGGAGCACCACAGGGAGGTGCTGAGGGAGGGGAGCACAAGGCAGGCCTGAGGGAGGGGAGCACCACAGGGAGGTCCTGAGGGAGGGGAGCACAAGGCAGGCCTGAGGAAGGGGAGCACCATAGGGAGGTGCTGAGGGAGGGGAGCACCACAGGGAGGTCCTGAGGGAGGGGAGCACAAGGCAGGCCTGAGGAAGGGGAGCACCATAGGGAGGTGCTGAGGGAGGGGAGCACCACAGGCAGGTCCTGAGGGAGGGGAGCACAAGGCAGGCCTGAGGCAGGGGAGCACCACAGGGAGGTGCTGAGGGAGGGGAGCACAAGGCAGGCCTGAGGAAGGGGAGCACCACAGGGAGGTGCTGAGGGAGGGGAGCACCACAGGCAGGTCCTGAGGGAGGGGAGCACAAGGCAGGCCTG